>NC_046371.1:15709246-16009246 GCF_011125445.2 Fundulus heteroclitus | reverse complement strand
GACTTTTAGTCAGCAACTGATGTCAGCTGGTATCATCTCCCTCCACAGTTTATTTATTTATTTCTCATATTTAAATTAGGACTCTATACAGCTCAGAAATTATAATATTACTTCCAGTCACAAAAATGAAAAACAAACAAGTAAAATAAATGTCAAATTTGCTCAAGCACAAGATTTTCCTTCTTTTCAAAAGTACAAAACAATCAACCTGAAAATGTTTGGAGACTGGATGCTTCTCTTTTAACAAGGCATTTTATTTTATTTATTTATTTCATTTTATGGATCTATATGATTTAAACATCCAATTTCCACAGCAATCAGACTTCTTTTATATTTGATGAAACTTGTATGTTTATTTTATTTTAGTTGAAGCAAAAAATATTCACAGTAAATTTCTTTTACAATTTTTATATTTTTATCTACTGGAGGCAATGGTGCAATACAAGGTGCCCACAAACAAAACAAAAATCTTCTGATTTAGTGTCAGACTGTGAGGGAAAATGCCATGATTCATTTTAATTTGTTTATATTTATTCTTGGTATCTTACTGTCACTCTGACCTATTTGTGGAAAAACAACGTAACTTTAATCGGAATACATGCATTCAATGTTAATGCAATTCTATGCCACCAATCATTTAAGCCTTTTTGCATGTATACATAATGTTAGGTCAGTCAGAGTTTCATGTAATCAAAATCAGTAATACATTACGGCCTGTTTAACTGAGGTATAAATATAAGGCGACACAAAGGTCCATTTAATTAGCTACTCCTCCAAATAGGAAAGACAAGAGAACATGCCATACAAGACAAATGTGTGTTTATCTTCACATGTTGGCCAATGGCTACTCACTTATCTACAGGCAGAGCAAAAATTAAACTTAAACTGTGACAAAAATGTTTGGATGATGACTCAAGTTAATGTAATCGAGCCGTACCGGTTCTAGACCAAATTTACCACGGGGGGCCATTGTCAGGCCACTGTTTTTTCACGGGCCACAGAACTAAATAATGAAACAAAAAACAGGGCAATATTTCAGCGTTTAACAGATCAAGTGAACCAAAGTGTTGCTTGTGGCATTGAAACTGCAGGTTGCAGACCCCTGATCTAGCAAGTAAACACTGAGGTCCTATCTCATTACGGCTGTAGCTAAAAGTATGACATTTCTAAGTAAAACTGTAAAGGTAAAAACTAAATTTGCCCAAGGGATCAACGAGTTATGGTTTTTGTGCCAGTGCATATCATCAAAGGAAGCTGATTTAGTATTATGTCTTTAGTAAAGGGGCCATAACAGTGTGAGATGATACTGCTGCATTAAATAGCAAATTAATTTTAAGGCATTTTTACAACTTACACAGGGCTGGCAGTTAATGTGGAAAACAAATGTTTGTTTATAACATTTATTTCTGCAACATTCAGGACCTCAGGCATCAGAAAAGATTGCAGCGCATGGGAACTGCAGTACCAGGAGAGAATCAGACAGTTCTTCTGCTAGGAGGAGGTAGGTGGCCAGGTGTCTGTCTGTCCGTCTGCTGCTATTTAAAGCACAAACAATGCTAAACAAAACAGTGCAGCTGACTTAGGAGACAGAAAACAATTCGGTTGAAACACAAAAATCCAGAGTTGCTCTTCATTCATCCAGAGCACCAACCAGTACAGATTTTTAACATTAATCCAATCCAATTTATTCATAAAGCAGATATGAAAACAACAGATTTTTGACCAAAGTGCTGTACAAATCAATAGCACAAATAAATCTTAAATTAAAACAAAATAAAATAGATGCAATGAGCAAGAAAAAGTCATTGCAGTTTCTTCTCATTTTAAACCAAATTGCTTCATATTCCAGACTTATTTCATGTAAACTTCTGCTATTTTTACATGTATGGAATAAATTTGCTCTCTCAAAGAGGCATTTGGATGTATTTAGTTAGTTTGGCTTTTCTAATTATAATAAATATGACCAAACAAATTTTTGTGGTATGTTTTTATTCCCCTCACTCTTCCATTAAATAATATCATAACTTGCATTCGAGCTGTGCATAGATATGAATCTATACACAGCATTGGTAATATCATGAGAAAGGTTATCGCTGCGTGTTAACAAGGGGAGCTTGTGTGTTTTTTTTTGCATGTGTGTAACATGCGTGTCGACTCTCAGGAGCTGCGTCACTGATCTGTGCGGAGACTCTGCGGCAGGAGAACTTTGGTGGCAGGATCATCATGGCCTCCAGGGACGACCTCCTACCTTATGACAAAACCCGACTTAGCAAGGTGACGTGAGATCACACAACGATCAAACTCAAAGAATTGCTTTTAATGTTTTCTTTTGATTCAGTGTGGATTCTAAAACACATATCAAGTACAGTCAAAAAAGTACCTTAAGAGATGTGTGGTAGAATTTACTTTAAAAGGTGCTAATTGTATATACTACAGGTAATGAATGTGTTGAGTGACACTATTGTGCTGAGGAGGATGGAGTTTTTCCATCAGTACGGCATTGAGGTGTGGCTCCGGAAAGAAGTGAGTATTTCTCTCATCCCGCCGCAGTGCTTTGCCTGATGTGAACTGTTCCCTATAGTTTAGCAACTAAAAAAGTGTGTCCAAATGATAAAAGGAGGTTTTTTTTGTATGCAATTAAAACTGAGATTGTTCAGTCATTGTTCAGTGTAAAGGCCACTAAAGCCGATTTGTGTTATTTAAAGGCAATGTCGGTGGACACAGAGAAGAAGACGGTTACTTTCGCTGATGGTTTAGTCCAGAGCTACGACCAGCTGCTTCTTTCAACCGGCTGCAGGTGGGGGGACAAATCGTGTGCGTGAGCAGGTTATATCTGAACCCAGCCATTCAAGGCCATTTGCCCGGCATCTTTTAGGTCCCTCCTCCAACATACCTGAAACAAACTGTTGAATTTAAGTGTCATGCAAAAGCATTGACTCGCCTTTAATTTTTCCACATTTCATGAAACACATACTTCAATGTATTTTATCTGAATTTATTTGGCATATACCAAAAGTGAAGACACAAAGAAGTGAAGCAGGGCTTCCATTTTTTTTTATATAAGTTAAATTTGAAAAGTGTAGCATGCAGTTATGATTTTTTTTCTGTTGAAAACCCTTTCTCGTTTCACTGTCAGAGTGAAGGAAAAAATAATTTGTATCCCAGGCAGTTTTAGATTTAAAGTTATTTTTATGGTTATTATTATTCTTTGATTGCAAATGACATAAAAAAAGACCCTAGCCATGTTTCCATCCAATTGTCATGTGAATTTTGAGCAAACTTTTAAAATGTCACAAATAAGAGTAAAAAAAGAAAATGCAGATTAGGCATGCTTACATGCACTGATTGGGAGGGATTTAAGCAGGCTACACAACGTATACGTTTGTCAGATGTCATATCAACTAGTACCTGCTATCCAGTATTTTTATATATGGAAGACTTGGTCCTCCATAATCCAGAGTCATAGAAAAAGAAATGAAATTATATGCATGTTATGGGAATATCCAAGGCAGAAACAGGTGATCAGTCATGTGAGGTAAATGTTCGCTATATCACAACTTATTACATAAATGTGTTTCAATCTCCCATTTTGCACCATGAGAAAACCACCTCAAGCGAGCATTGAAATTGAGAAGGTTGTTTCAAATTTTTCAATTGAGTTACTTCAAAATGTGCGTAAAAATATTGATGCAAACACGGCTAATGTATAATTCCTCTGATTTCCATTTTTATTTTAAATAAACATTGCATATTAAAAATAATTTTGTCCTCCGGCTAATAATAACAGACAGGCCTTTATTGGCATTACAGTAATCAGGTAGTTCCTATAGTTGCTGACCAGCTTTCGGCATGTTTCCACTGATATTTTTGTTATTTCCATTTTTCTGGTGAGTTCCAAGCCCTTAAGGATGGAAGCATCCTTTCCATCACCCCAATCTTTGGCTCTCAGAGCTAGGTCGCTGCAAAATGTTGAAATTACTCTCAGACAGAGGAAGCTGAATTAAAATATCACTTTGGATCCATATCAGCCAGGCGTCTGAATAATTTGGGGCTTAACTGAAATGGAGACTTTGTGTTGGTTTAAATCCTCATAAAATGAATAGAATTTTGGTAAAGTGACAAAATAGGAAAATGTTAAATGAGTATTGCTTTTCCGGGGCACTCCAGCCTGTTAACAAGATAGGCTATACAGGACTGTGTTAAATAGACCGTTCATTTAAACCAGGTATCTTAAAGCAGCTGAAAAGGAGCTATAGGTAAGGTATTTATTGTAAAATCTACCTAAATCATTCTCATGTCTCACCTAGGATAGACGTAACATTCCTTATAAACAATCGGTCCTCTCCATCAACAATGTCTTAGTGACGTTTTTCTCCTTTCAAACCTAGCAGCACGTCCAGGGGTCCGTTCTTCGTACGTCGCTAACTCAGTTAGCAGGATTTCATTGTTGACGATTTGGCATGATCTTGAATCGTTTGGTTCTTCGAAAGACTTCCTGCACTTGTTGTCATAGCAACAAGTGCGCCAGCTTGAGCCTGCTCCAGAGCAGGCTTATTTCATGTAAACAAGATTAGATCATGGCTGTATAAGCGGAGGAGATGGGAAGTCTGCCGTAGCTATGTCCATTTTTACGACTGCAACCTGTTGCGGAAGGTGCAAAAATAATTTGCAGAGTTTTTCGAATTAATCGCGTATTGCGCAATAGACAGGATCCTTTAGAGCAGCGCGACAGTGTAGATATTTTTCTTGGTGGCTGTTATAAACAGACAAACACATCATTTAACAGTGGCTTTTAAAGAGGAAAAAGTGGTGTTGGAGCCATAAATCTAAAATATTTAAGTTATTTGTATGGTGGTTTGCTTTTTATTTTTATCCTATTCAGTAAGAAGATTTGTTCGGGCCATTTTATTGTGAAGTTTAGTTTACTTTGAAAGGCTTGCTTCCTGTCGAGCCGTATATTGTATTAGAAAAAACTATGGTTGGATTATCTAGACACGGAGCAATACAGTTTTACAGTGTAAACTGTGGATGACTTGGAAAAGGAAGATTTTCATTTTTTATGGATAAAGATTGGTTTTTTTTGTTTTGTTAAAATTCCCAGTTTGCACGTGTCCTTTACTTCCCGTATATAAGGAATGACACTGAAATTTGGATCTCTTGACATAACAAGTGCCTTTTTAAAATACAGTATAATAATTAAAGGCTACCATTTTGTAGAATATTCTTGTATTTCACTTTTACTTGTCCCCATGTTCTAGTGGGTCCCGTGGAGGCTCCGATATAAAAGAACAAATAATATCAAATTAATAAAATGCAAAAATTCATGCTGTAGAATGTGATAGAAACATCTACCATGGACAGTATTTACGCATTAATTTGTCTGCTGCTTTTTGCCGGCCCTCTCTCCTGGCTTTAACAGATTTTGAGGTGTTTTAATTAATGACTCAAATTCAGCATAACCTTCCATTAAAAGCTCTTGTTCTGCTGGGAGAAAAACTGTGGGCGTTCTTTGTTCATGCTGAACAGCCAATAGCAGCACTGCTGATCATTGTTTCTACTATCGATACATTTCCCCTTTTAAACAAACGCATGAACGCGCAGTTGTCTCAGATAACTCAATCCAGCCATACTAATCGTAAACAACAGGTGTGTTCGAAGAACCCAATTAGCCGGATCATGATTAGCCGGATGAAATCATCTTGGATGTCTCATTTGATCTTGGATGTTTTAAGCAACGTACGAAGAACGGACCCCAGAACTACTTCATTTCAGAGTGTAGCCCGTGTTTACTTCCTGGGGTCCGTTCTTCGTATGTTGCTTAAAACATCCAAGATCAAATGAGACATCCAAGATGATTTCATCCGGCTAATCATGATCCGGCTAATTGGGTTCTTCGAACACACCTGTTGTTTACGATTAGTATGGCTGGATTGAGTTATCTGAGACAACTGCGCGTTCATGCGTTTGTTTAAAAGGGGAAATGTATCGATAGTAGAAACAATGATCAGCAGCGCTGCTATTGGCTGTTCAGCATGGCCAGAGAGCGCGCACAGTTTTTTTCCCAGCAGAACAAAAGCTTTTAATGGAAGGTTATGCCGAATTTGAGTCATTAATTAAAACACCTAAAAATCTGTTAAAGCCAGCAGAGAGGGCTGGCAAAAAGCAGCAGACAAATTAATGTGTAAATACTGTCCATGGTAGATGTTTCTATCACTTTCTACAGTATTAATTTTTGCATTTTAATAATCTCATATTTACTTTGTTCTTTTATATCAGAGCCTCCACGGGACCCACTAGAACATGGGGACAAGTAAAAGTGAAATACAAGAATATTCTACAAAATGGTAGCCTTTAATTATTATACTGTATTTTAAAAAGGCACTTGTTATGTCAAGAGATCCAAATTTCAGTGTCATTCCTTAGATACGGGAAGTAAAGGACACGTGCAAACTGGGAATTTTAACAAAAAAAAAAAAAAAACAATCTTTATCCATAAAAAATGAAAATCTTCCTTTTCCAAGTCATCCACAGTTTACACGGTAAAACTGTATTGCTCCGTAGATAATCCATCCATAGTTTTTTTTAATACAATATACGGCTCAACAGGAAGCAAGCCTTTCAAAGTAAACTAAACTTCACAATAAAATGGCCCGAACAAATCTTCTTACTGAATAGGATAAAAATAAAAAGCAAACCACCATACAAATAACTTAAATATTTTCTATTTATGGCTCCAACACCACTTTTTCCTTTTTAAAAGCCACTGTTAAATGATGTGTTTGTCTGTTTATAACAGCCACCAAGAAAAATATCTACACTGTCGCGCTGCTCTAAAGGATCCTGTCTATTGCGCAATACGCGATTAATTCGAAAAGCTCTGCAAATTATTCTTGCACCTTCCGCAACAGGTTGCAGTCGTAAAAATGGACATGACTACGGCAGACTTCTCCATCTCCTCCGCTTATACAGCCGTGATCTAATCTTGTTTACATGAAATAAGCCTGGAGCAGGCTCAAGCTGGCGCACTTGTTGCTATGACAACAAGTGCAGGAAGTCTTTCGAAGAACCAAACGATCCAAGATCATGCCAAATCGTCAACAATGAAATCCTGCTAACTGAGTTAGCGACGTACGAAGAACGGACCCCTGGTTCCTCAGCCAATCTTATGAGAGTTCCCAGGGTTCCTAACTGAACAGAACGCAACATTTAGTATTTTAGTTTGGCAACAGAGCACCGGCCTGTAAACATGGAAGTCAGTAAGAGAAGCGGGCCAGAAATAGAACAAAATACAACATCATATACTTATCCTGTGGTGGTAAAAATTCACAACACCAACACACCGTTTAAAAACTGCATATTAGATTGTTGTGATTGTCAAGCTGTTGTACCGATTTAAGCCACAAGGTGTCAGTATTACTTATAGCTACTTTAAAGTAGAAAGGACAATGGCCAGTTGAAGACCAAAATTTCCCAGCTTTACTATAAATAATGCATACATCTATATACTTCACACCTTTGAACTTGTTTCACATTTTAAACATCTTGAGAACTTAACGGGACATTTTAAACAGCAGTTGGAGTTTTTGTGAGGCGTCCTTGTGGCTGGTTGATGTCAAGCACCTTCTTTACACAATTGAAAAATGTAAAAAGTTCTGAATGATTCCCTATTCAAAATTTACCAACCGATGCAAGCAATGGTTAAAATGTATAGAATAATCCTAGAAAAATCTGTGAGTATAACATCCACTGTTAGCTGAAAGACCTAATGTTGCATTCCACTTGCCTTGGAAAACAAAAATAGGAACTGGGAATGGGGTAAACCCGAGTAAAAAAAACGTTCCAGTTAATGCAGTCAGAGAAGTTGGGATTCCACAATAAAAACAAAAAAAACTAAAGGTTATGATTCCAATATGGCGACAGCCAGGAAAGCGGTTGTTTTGTTCATAGTACCTCATCCTTTAAAGCTGGACTTTCCACATGCAAACATCAATTCTAAGTTATTCTGTTCAGAGTTTGCTGCCGCTACATGTGACATTGATTTTAGCCGCACTCTTGCAACTGTGTCTTGTAAAATAATCATTTTTATCACAGTTTACTGTTGTTGATGCGAGGAGTTGCCATATTGGATCCAACAATCGGCCTTCAAAAAAATTCCACCCCTTTCCGAGGATAAATTCCGACTAGACTGGCCGGTACAGTCGATTTTTCCGATCGGAAACTGGGATTTCCAACTTCCGACTGCAAATGGAATGCAGCACTAGTAGTCCACTCAGACAAAACCCTTCAGGCAAAAGGACTTCTATACTTACCAACAGTGTATATTTGGTAGGCAGAGCAGTGATTGTTACATGCAAGTCACACCGCCCTGTATTACTGTTAAACAGACTGCTTATTTAACTTCAGAGCGAAGGGTCTGGACGTGCCAGGTATGAAGTTGGACAACATCAAGATGTTGGAGACTCCAGAAGACGCCCGACAAATCCATGCTGCCTGCTTAGGCTGCAACGTCGTCCTTGTGGGAACTTCCTTTGTTGGTACTGTGCAAAACTTGCACTTGTTTTAATATATGTAGGTAGGGCAAAAATAATAGACAAAAGAATATTAGATCAAGTAACTTTTTAACTTAACATTGATGCCTTTTCTTTAGTTTGTCTTTGTAATTTAAAAATGTAGTTTAATATAATATATTGTTCATTTACATTTTAATCCAATGGCTTTAGGAATTATTTTAAGTATTAATGGTATTGATATTCATGCAATGCATTCCGACACAATCAAGCAATAAAATTAATCAAAGTTACCTATTTAATATTTTTTAACTGGCTTGCTCCAGTTCTCTATTTTGTGCATCTGTTTGCACATCTATTCCTGCTCATGTTCTCTGTTCTTCTTGAGAAATTATTTCCTAAAACTCATATAATAATAGAGATGTACGTTAATATTTTAAAAGGGGTGCTGATACGGCTCAAAAATAAACACAATACTAAGAATTGCAACTGTTTTTGGGTGCATAACTAACATTATTTTTTGCTTATTTATAAAAATGTACATACAGAGAAAACGCCTGTATTTATTTCCAAACAATTTTACATGGATCCTTGCTTTTTTAGGGCTTTATACAGCTCCATATTTATTTTACCTAAATAAATGCTCATGTGTTGAGATTCTCAGCCTTTGAATAATTCTCTCCAGCAAATTCATTGCAATCTGTTTCAGGCATGGAGGTGGCGTCTTACATGATAGGCAAAGCCTCCACTATCACCGTAGTCGGGAGCAGCGAGATGCCGTACCAAAACACTCTGGGCCTTGAGGTCGGGAAAATCACCATGATGGTGAGGGAGTCCTTCGTGATATAACCTATCTTTAATTTTATTAAAGTTGCTTGTACTGAAACTCTATGTCCGCAGATGCTGCTGGAAAACGGCGTGAAGTTCTACATGAATGATCATGTGATGGAGATCAAAGGTGTTAATGGAAAGGTAAAGCAGGAAGGGGGCCTCATTGCTGCAGGGCGTTTTCAGTCAGAAAACGATGATACATAAGCACCTAAAATTGTTCCTGGTGTCTATATTATGTTTTGTTTTTGTTTTTTTACTTTAAGGTGAAAGAGATCGTGCTTAAAAGTGGCAATATTATCCCAGCTGATGTTTTGATTGTGGGTATTGGTGAGTAAAATGCAAATTGTTTAAATACTTTACTCATAAACAGCATATTTATCTTTTTTTTAAATAGAGCAAACATTTTTAAAAGAGAAATATATATTTTATTAAGGTTTATATAATCACCAGTTGGTTTCGTCTAATCGGTTATAGTGATTTTTAATCAGTGATTTGTATCTTAAATCAGTTTTCAAACGGAACTTAAAATAAGTAAAATATAGAATGAGATTTTTGCACTTAAAATAGGAACAACTCATCTCCATCATCTTATTTCAAGTGCATGATGTCTAATTATCTTACTTTAAGGGTCAAAATACTCATTCCATTGGCAAATAATCTTATTTACCTGCTCAAATCAAGGACAAATACACTAACTTTAAGAACATTTTACTTATTTTTAGATCCGTTTTCTAAATTTGAATTTAACATGCAACAGTATTTTGTATTGTGGTATTTCTTAAAATATTGTGATTTTTTTAAATGGTCTTACATTACTTCTTATTGCCTCTTTTTAATAGTGGGGTTTTCTTTGTGCAGCTGCATTTATTTCCATAAAATAAATAAATTAGGACCCAATTAAGTCTAACTGACTGCACAGACAGAAAGAAGACAGGAAAGTAATCTAGCCTAAAGGTGCTACTTATGAATGAGAAAACTGTTGATAGAAAAAACATTTTAAGAGTGATCATATATATATATATATATATATATATATATATATATATATATATATATATATACACATATCTATCTATCTATCTATCTATCTATCTATCTATCTATCTATCTATCTATCTATCTATCTATCTATCTATCTATATATATATATATATATATAAAAAACCCTTATTTGCAATTTTTTAGGCGAACGCTGCATGATACGCTGACCTGTCAGCACACAATAAAGGATAGTCAGCTCAGCAAATTGTAAAGAAATTAATTGTGGTTTAATTATTTTTACCAAGTACTTCACAACAGATCAAACCGATTGTTTCATTGTGAGTTTGCTGATCTCTCTTTTTGTCTTTCCTCCACCAGGGAGCCTTCCCAACTCAGAGTACCTGCGAGGCACTAAAATACAGATGAACGCCAAAAATTTTGTTGTTGTTGACAAGGTCGGCCTTTAGCCTGTTATAAACCTGATTGCAGCTTTATGTGTCTTCATCTGTAACTAAGTCAGTTCCTCAGTCATTGACAACCCTGCTTGCCCATTCACAGAAATAACATTATGTTTCCCCTCCTACAGTACATGCAAACAAATATCCCTGATGTATTCTGTGCGGGCGACTTGGCCTCCTTCCCTCTGGCTGTAGCCAAAAACCAGTTAGTCAACATCGGACACTGGCAGATGGCACAGGCACAAGGTAATCACGAAGCAACAGGCGTGCTGTCACAAACTCCCTGCATCAACATGTCCAACATTATGATTTCCTGGTGCTAAAGGTGGTGCTTAGCTCATCCATAAGGCTATGATTAATTTTTGGTGTTGTGGTACAAAAAAATCGAATAACAGCAGCGTTGTGAATCATGAATCTCCTGGACAATCAATCATCGACACTGTGTCTTGCAAAAGTATTCAGAAGCCTTTTCACTTTTTCCCTCTTTAAAACCACAAGCTCTCATATATTTTGTGGAGTTGTTGAGAAGTGTAGATCGGCGCTGGGTGATGAAAGAAGATATAAACAGTTCGGGGAGCACTGTTCAGTCCATTATCTGAAAAGGATACTGCAAGCTAAGGCCATGCTTCAAAACTGACAGGCAGGGCAAGGAGAGCATTAATCAGAAAAGCTGCCAAGAGATCCACGGCTGTGGCGTCTCTGCATTTGGGGTCAGTGGGGCCAGAGCCCACCAGATGTCGCTGTGGAGCTCTATGTTCACAATAATCAGTGGGACAGGATCGTTCTTTATAGAGTAATATTGTATAAAAGACAGATTCTCTTACCAATAAAATTCTGTTATAAATATTTGTGTCTATTTATCTAAGTCTGCCAGAAAACTGACAAGCTCAGCAGGCTAAATCTTCTTGAAGCGCCTTGATGTTGGGGCCAGCCCACCAATGTTTGTTTAAATAATGAACATCTGAAATGCCCAAAATGCTCTCAGTAGACCACCGTGGGGCACGAATCATCTGGCCCCAAGCTCGGCTCGTCCAATCAAAATACTGGAAATGCACACGTTGCGTTTACGTTCTGCCGGATAGTGTTTGACCATCTGGGCAAGGCAAATTTATTTGTATAGCACATTTTAGTACAAGGACAATATAGGAAAATAAAAACAGAATAAAACCAAGTAAAAAAAATGTTGGAATAAAATGTAGGAACAAAATAAAACATGGGAAAATGGAAACCAAAAGCAAATGTTAATCTAGTGTTGGTTGTCCTTGCTAGCTCACTGAAGGATTGATGTGAATATTTTCTGTTCAATAAATGAACAATATGAGTGAGCCTTTATTTGTAACTGTATGTGTAAAAATTTAATTACATTTAGTTTGTATAAAATGGCATTTCTAGTGTGTTGGTTTATGCTAATTTATCTGTTTAATTTAAAATTGATCAAAGTCAGGCTGTATGCATCACAAAAAATGTAGTTGCTGCTAACAGGTGTTGAGTTTTTGTGCCCCACTTAACTTATCATGCCAGAGACGGCGTGGATTGGATTGGATCTGGTGACTGTGGAGGTCGCAGGAGCTCAGTAAACTCATTGTAATGTTAAGAAACCACGGGATCCAAAGTTTGCAAGTTTACCAAGCAGATATTCCCCACCCCATTACACCACACATGGCAGGACGGATCCATGATTTCATGTTGTTTACATGATTATTGTCCAGTTTCTGTGAACTTGGATACTCTGACTGTTACTAATTACGCGCTTGTCACCTTTCTTTCATGCACAAAATCATTTAAATCTTCTTTTCTCCCCCAATTATCCATTTGAACTTCGAGTCATCTTCACAATGTCTAGATGCATAAATGTGTTGAGAGCTGCTGCCACATGATTGGCTGATTCACTCTTTGCATTAACAAGCCTACCTAATAAAATGGCCAGTGAGCGTAATTGTTGTAAATATACCTGATTTTCCTTTCCAACAACAGCAACTCCCGCTGGCTTATTACGAGCTGAAACATTTTATAAATGTGGAATACTTTAAATGTGTGTTTGCGTTAACGTTTTGGCCGAGTTAAACACAATTCATGTTTTATTTCTGGGGCATTAGGGAGGATAGCTGCTCTGAACATGCTGAAGAAAACAACTGAACTCACCTCAGTTCCTTATTACTGGACCGTCCTACTGGGTAGAACCATCAGATATGCAGGTAAGTAAACAGAAAGCCAGGTTTGTCCTTGTGTGCAAGAGCTCCTCCTAACGCCAACCCCATTTTACTGATGTAGGTGAAGAAAATCACTGATTAATTCCCCTTCGTCTTATTTTTTCAGTAAACTGGTATTTAAATGTGTCAATAGCTGATAAACATGTTGCTTAGAAAAGTGCTTTTCCACACATATCGGTGATGCTGGACCCCTCAAACACAAGCTGTCGTCTCCTCTGGTCTTTTTCAGGATACGGGGAGGGATACACTGAGATAGTACTGAAAGGAAACTACGAGTCTGAGGAGAGGAAGTTCCTGGCTTTGTACATCAAGTAGGTTGAGAGAGAAAAAAAATCTGCCGCTTGAAAAGAAAAACATGCAAATCCAATGAATAATTTCTTTCTTTTTTGTTGTCGTTATTAATAGGAATGATGAGGTCATAGCAGCGGTGGGCCTGAATTACGATCCTGTGGTGTCGGCTGTAGCCGAGAGGCTCCTGTCAGGGAAAGTCATCACAAAGAAAGAGGCTCAGTAAGGCAGCGGTTCATATTTTTTATGCTTTTTTTTGATTGATTTTACTTTTAATTCAAATGGTACCGCAGATGAGATTTTATTCACTGTAAAAAATAACACAGAAAGGAGTAATGGGTTTATTCTTAGCAGTTGTCATTTGGGTCTTAGGAACAGCTACGGAGCTTATATTTTGCTTTGCTGATTCCAAATTATTCAAAACATCTACCAATATCCAACAACCATTACCAGTTGAAACTTGTGAGCATATGAGCTACCTGGGTATACTAAAGTCCCTTAAATGATAATTTAAGGGACTTTAGGTATACAAGTTTATCCATCTTATAAATTAACAATAGCAGCTCCAATAACTCTTTACAACATGCTAAGCATCAAAGAGCAGATAGGTGAAGTTTTGGACAATGTTCACAAGTTAAAGAGATCAATTGGAAGCCAACAGCAGCAAAGAATAATCAGTACTTTAGTGTGAAGGTGGTTCTACCATAACTGAAAAAAAAAAAAAAAGCTGAACATTTGAAATGAAGTGTTTTTGAATGTAAGTCCATTTTTTTTTTTAATACTCTGACAGATCGGATGAGCCCAGCTGGCTTCAGGTTTCCTGATCTGCATCGAGTCGTCCACTCTCATGCAGCCGCAAAATCATCGGTTCCCATGAAGGACAAGCAGTCTGGACCCTAAAACATTAAAGGACGCCGCGGGTTCATGGTTCTATGTTCTGGAGCTGGAAAAACTCATCACAATGCAGTCATCTAGCAGGGAATCCACCACAACTGATACCTCAAATGGATGCAGCTTTGGGACATTTTTAGTCCTGATATTTGTCCTTTTTTTTTTTTTTTTTAACCTAATAAAGTTTGTCTACAGGAGCGTCTGTGTAGCCGTCTTGTGACTCGACGTGTGCCAGGCCTCACTACGTCGTCTATCTATATAAAACGGCAACTCTTACTTGAATGGGATTGCTGGTACAACACTGGTCAGTTTTGATGTGCCGTGTATGTAGTCTGGTCGGTACGCTGGAGGTCGCCGGGGGGGCTTTGAGTGGATGGGATTAGCAGAACAGAGAGGAGGTGGTCAGCTCTTTGAAACAGAGATGCTGAAACAGGCATCAGAAACAAAGCACTTCATCAGGGGGGAACATAGGCCTCCAGGAAACTGCAGACAAAGGCAATGTGCAACCAAACCTACGCCACAAAAATATGTCTTGTTCTTCTATTTATGGGTTACTCCTGTCCCTGCCTGAGAAACTTAACAGCTATTTTCACATTTTTAATTTTTTAAAAAGTAGTTAAAGACAGTTTAGCATTTGTTTTGCATAAAAAAAGAAACATGGATTACATTTTACTTTGTTTTTTCACTTCACACTTCAGACAAAATATGCATGATTTATTCCCTTTAATTGTGTCCGAATAGTTGAGAATTATTTAAAATTTAAAAAATGCTCTTTGCAAAAGAGCAAATCAAGGCTATTTAACATGTTAAGACTAAAGGCAATAAAGGCAAGGATGCATAATCACAGTAAATCCTGTTGCTTCAAATGTACAACAACAACAAAAGTGCACAGCTTTCTTCAAAACCAGGTAATATTGTCAGTAACTTCAGTCCAAGAGATCAGAAACATATTTGTTTTCTCTGTAGAGATGATATTGTCGTGAATGCAACATATTTTTCTGTGATTGGTGGAAAAGTGAACAATGTATTCCTCACAATTAAACCTCTTGTACTTGTGTTTATCACATAAAAATACTCTCTGGCATTGCATTGCTGTTGGGACATGGGAGACGCGTCTATTCTGCCACCTGGTGGCCACGTATGGTAGTGATTTACCATCTCTGAGTCTGAACAGGCTGGCTGCTGGAGGAAAAGTTCTCCTACCAGGGAGAAGGTGACGGTGCTTGATAGACTTTAGCAACACCTGAGTTGCCATCTTTGTGTTGTTTATGAACAAGCAACTAAAAAACGCTATTAGTTGTAAAATTATATAAAAGGCCATAAACTATGGCTGATTCTGATTCAAATAAAGATAATTCTGATGATCAGATTGTTTCCGGCGTTTTTAAAGACACTTGTTGCTGCTCTTCAAATGTGTAGAGGGAGTAGCTTTGGTTCAATGCCACATCAGCAACAAGCACCGTTTTACTGGGAAAAAAGCATTTTGAACAACATCAATTAATAGCATTCATAAAAACATTTTCCAGATCAATTTTCCAGCAACCCATTGCATTGTGTAGTGTAACACATTGCTTACATACTTTAAATACACAAACATGGGCAGTTTTATAAGAAAACCACAGTGTTTTATTAGTAATACATTCATTTAGTGCATTGTAAAGGCGTTTCTATCCTGGAAAGTTCCCATTTTGTCACGTTACACCTACAAACTTTAAGGTATTTTATTGGGATTTTATGATAGGTAATATAAAGTAGCATATAGCTATTTATTGAAGGAAAGAGGGTGCATCTATTCTCCAAATTAAAAACCTGCAAGCGTTTTAGTCAGCAATACTTTGAAGAGCCACTTTGCAATTCGAGTCAAAAGTCTTTTGGGGTGGGTTTCTATTAGCTTTGCACGGCCAGAGACTGAAATGTATGCCCATACTGTTGTTTGCATGATAGCTCCAGCTCAGTCTGAGCAGGCAGGGAGCATCTGTGAACAGCAACTATCATGCCTTGCCACAGATTCTCAAATTAATGTAGGTCTGGGCTTTAACTAGACCATTCTAACGCATGATTAGTGTTGTAGTGGCATGTTTAGTGTCATTCTGCTGGACAACACCATCCACTTTCACCATGGGGACGGTGCTTTCAGAACGATGCACGGTGTTTATCTTTCCATCATTTATAATGTGTCGTGTCGACTAAATAGTTCAGTTTTTATAATTATACATATTATTATTTATACATGTTTATGTGTGTTGAATATAGAATTTCACTGAATTGTCTGAAATAAAGTATTCATTCATTCATTCATTCATATCTGAGCTGACCACAGCACCATCTTCTATACGGCTGCTGTGTCCTCTACATTCCAGATGACTCCTGCATCAATGGTCGTCCCAACGTGTATAGTTGTCATCACAATGAGCCTATATTACAAAGTAAGAAACTGTCTCTTGACTATTTTCCAATTTAATAGATAGACTAATTCCAAACAAGTTCATTTAGCGTTGATTTCCATTTTCATTTTAGCTGACATTATTCTACATCAGCACATTGTGTATTTTAGTAGCAGGTGCCAAGATGCCATCAGCGCTGTGAAAGGCACCACAAGCACTGGAGCACCTCTGAAACCAAAAACAGTTCCAACAGCAAGAAAGCGGCAGAGCTTTCTGGATGTCTACACTCTTGGTCTGGCTTATGTTCAGGGGAAACGATGCAAAGCAACACAACAGAGGTAAACTCAGGGCCACAGAGACGCTACACTGTCACTCGTCCAACTGACAAGTTTCAGCGTTTGAACGGGTTTTACTGTGAGGAACCATTTCTTTGGTTTTGAAAAGCTGCCGACCGATTTTTTCATCCTGCCTTACTGGCAGATTTCGGCCGGATCTTAAGGTCTCACTAATGGATTTCCGTCGTGTAATACTTTCCTTTAAGCGTTAAATAATTTACAAGCTTGAGATGAACTGTTTAAATCCTCCGTTAAGATTTTCATCTGCCCATTCAGAGGAAGGAGTTCCTTTTAATGCATGGCAAAGAAACAGAACTGCACATACAGCTCATCAGCGTTAACGTGAATCCTAAAATGAACACTCAGTTTGCTGCTTAGCCCCAGTATCGACACAATCTTATGTTATTCAGTCAGTTGTGGCTTTCAGTTCTGCTTGTCTCGGGGTCTGCTGGGCGTCTTTCAACAGAGCCTCTCTGTGTGAGATGTATCGCTGTCGCCTGCTGGCTCTGTAGCGCTCCAGCCTCTTCGCCTCCTCCTGCGGGTCCTGCAGGACTCCTTCCCACCTCAGGCTCTCCCTGGCCTGGACCTTATGCTCCGTTACATTTGCAGGAACCTTGCTGCCGCAGGTTGTCGTGGCTGCTGCAGGGAGGCTCCTTGAATCCCTTTGTCGTTCTTTTTTCTTCCCGGAACCGCGAGAGCAGTGGTCCCTGCCCTTTTTCCTGGTAACGCTGAGCTTGGGAAGTTGACTCTGACCTGGATCTTGAGTTGGCAGCTGGGGTGTTGGAGATACACTCACAGGTTTCCCTGTAGGCAAGCAACAGAAACATGTAATCTGTCGCACATTCGCAGACAAAGCTGTGGCTCTGAGATATGAAGGACCACGGACATGCCTTAGATCCTTCAGTAGCGACAAACACTCCGGTTCCTCCACGCCCACACTGACTTTTCTTTAAACTAGCCTAGCAACATATTTACAGCGCTTTGCAAAGAATTCATATTCTTTGAAATTTTCCACATTGCGTTATCTGGCAGCCACTAACGTTTTACTGGAATTCGATGTGACAGACCAACATAAAGTAGTGCATGATTGTAAAGTGGAACAACAACGATACAGGAATTTATAAATGTAAAAATAACAAATAAAATAACAAAATCTAAATAATGCAGTGTGCAAATGTAGTCAGCCCCTTTTACTCTGATACCCTTAAAGGCGACATATCATGCTAAATTCACTTTTCTAGCATTGAATACATTTTTGCTGTGTACTTGGAGCCTCTAGGAGTGCAGAACATTTTAATGTAGTTTCTCCAGGTGCTACGGAGACGTCTTTATTTTCTTTTTGGGTCATATTTTTTTAAGCCGTTTAGGTTTCTTTGTTCTCTGTTACGTTTTTTTCATCAATAATGTCACAGAATTTGCTGTGGAGCTGCTAAACAAGGTCATAGACTTTGAGCTTACAATATCACAATGTAGCCATTTTAATTTTTTGCTCCCTGATTTTGTAGTCTGGGCTGAAGGATGTCGAAGCTACAAGTGGTTAAGTGAAAACGTTCGGTTGTTGGGTGCATTAACCCACACAATTCATTACACTGTCATCCAGCATATTATAAAAAATGCCGAAACAAGGTGGAGTGGAGCGCTCTGCGACCTGGAGGTGGGCGAGTTGTGAAGTGCCTCCTTTAGATTTAAAGAGACAGCACCAAAATGAGATGCCCTCAGACGCACCTCAGAACAGGGGCAAAAGAGGAGCGGTGAGGCAACGACAATGAGGAATTCAGACTAAAGCTTTGCAGTTCCACTTTATATAGACCAAAACTGAATGATTTAAATGTGAAAAGGAATGCAATAAAAATTATGGTATGTCCCCTTTAAATAAAATGCAACGGAAACAACTGCCCCCAAAAGCTTTCAAATGAGTAAATAGAGCCTACTTGCCTGGAATGTATTCTCCCCATAAATTCAGCTGTTGTGTGTAGGCTTAAGAAGTTTGTTTGAGAGCACTGGTGATTAAAAAGTATCACAAAGACCAGGGAACTCAGCAGGCAGGTCAGGGATATAATTGTGGCATAATCAAAATTAGGGTAAGATTATAAACAGGGATATCTTGGGTTTTGAGCATCTAATGGAGCACTGTTCAATCCACGGTGGAAAAACTGGAAAGTGGGGTCTGAATGCATAAGTATGCCACATTTATCAGATGTCTGTTTGTAAAAACAATATCGAAAAGCATATGATTTTTGTTCCACTTACACAAATGTGCACTACTTAAAGTTTTTTTTTAATCATATAAAATCTCAATAAGGAACCTTGAACTTTATTGTTTAAGGGCTTTGAAGACTTTTCCGAGACACTTCTCCAAGTCTTGCTTCAGATTCTGCAACAAGATCAGAACGCTGAGAGGGGGATTTCAAGATTTTTAATTTTGTCTGTAAAAACTACCTTCAGTACTTAATGACACATTGACACACTATGTAAAAACTCAGTTGGGTATTAAATACCTTTGTTGTGCAAATCGGCTGCTGTATTTTCCTGTGTTTAATGGGATATTGCATTCCTTATCTGATTAACATGAGTCTCAGATGTTAAGGTACACATGCACATGCCTTAGCTACTCCATGATGTTGCTGCTCCGTCATGCAAATTGCAATTTTTTTCACTTCACTGTGTAAGTCGGCTGCTGTCTTTCCTCTATTTAACTTGAATATTACCTCCTTTTTTTTTTTTACCTGATTATGCTATATAATCATGTTATCAATAACTGTGCAATACTTTCTCTGTTTATACTTTTACTTTTATCTTATTTTTACTGTCTTACTTTTATCTTATCTGATAAGTTAATAATAATAATAATAATAATAATAATAATAATAATAATAATAATAATAATAATAATAATAATAATAAATAATAATACATCAAACTTATATAGCGCTTCTTTGGACACTCAAAGACACTTTACAAAACAAGTTCATTCTCTGCTGCTGTAGAACTAACTTTAGATTAGATAAGCAGTTTTTTGGTGACTTTAGTGTGTATCTGTCTGTCTGTGTTTTTTTTCCACACAAGCCTGAATTTCCCTATTGTGGGACAATAAAGGAGTTTCTTATCATACCTTATTGCATCATGATACAGCTATTTTCAACATGTTCACAATTTATTTATTTTTTGTTTTTTGTGCAAAGTTCAAAACCTAGCTGGAAGTTGAAGGGGATTTACAGTTTCATCTAGAACAATGGCAATGACAGATTTTTTTTTATGTATTCGGTACAGGTTAGGTGTTAATTTTAATTGATTAATTCTTTATTTTTTGTTGCTAATTATAGGTTAACATGTTACATAATACATGATGTTTATATTAACACTACGTTTAGGTGATTACAAAAGATAGAATCTGTTCTGCAGTGAAAGCATGTTTTCCTCATAAAACTAATAAAATGCTTGTACCTAAAGATTAAAAATGGTGGCCCTTGTTTTTATTAATCTGCTTTAATTTTGTGAATGGTCTTACATCGAGCAAACCTTGAACACATTTTCCACTCATAAAAAAAATCTACATGTTTACCTTTTAGTTTTGGAATAGTAGCTGTAGCTTTATTTCTCTTCTTCCTCCTGAGGTCAGGGCTCCTGTGTGGCAGCAGCTTACAGTTCCTGTCCTCTGGCATGACCGTGTCTTTGGAGTGCGCCTGCGCAGCCAAGGTTAACAAAAGTTTGGAGCAGATTGTGACAAAACTTTGAAACACAATCTAACTGCTAAAACAAATATTACCAGCTTTATTCCAAGGTTACGTTGGATTTGTACATTTCAGAAGGAGCAAACCTGCAACTTTTCCTGTTTGTTCCGGAACCAGCGTTTCTCCATGGCAACAAGACACACCCCTCTTAGAGAAGGGCGCCGTGTTGGTGACGTCACACCCACTTATTTTCTAAGCGCTCAGAATCCAGAGAAAATGTAACGTTTACAACAATATTTGAACGGTTTAAAGTTTGACTCTCTTTGATAATTTCCTTTAATGTCGCATAACTTCAGAGAGTAAACGGTATTTCATACAATGTGTGAAGTATACAAAAATAGGTCTTGGTGTAATAACAAAATATAGAGTATTAAAGTTTAGCAATATAGATATATTCACTGACCCCGACGTGATTTGAACACGCAACCTTCTGATCTGGAGTCAGACGCGCTACCGTTGCGCCACGAGGTCTATACATGCGTAAATATAAAACAACTTTTGATCTGTACATCATAAGAACAGCTTAGTACATTATTTAATCTTTGTAAAGTTAAATATTTTTAGTAATTCAATTTAAAAGAAAAACTAATGTATGACTGTATTCTACCATATTTATCTACCTTGTCAACTCCATTGCCAGGCCAGGACAATTGTACAAACATCCCACTCAGAATTTATTTGCTGTTTTCTCCGCTTTAAATCACTGAGACCATATTAGTTGTGTATTTGACAATTTTTGAGTGGCAACGTTCTGTTGTAGCTTCAGATTATGATCAGGGAGGGAAAGAACTATCATGTTGTAATAAATTAATAACAACTTAAAAAAATATGTAACTAAGTCACTCAATTAGCTCTGAAACCTTAAATTATACCTAATCTTCTCTTAGCAGGGCTGTTAATCCTTTTCAGAAGCTGATGGTTCTTTGGATATCTGTCGTAGCACAAGCAGTGGGGTAAGGATTCTCATCTTTTCTGTTCTTTAATTCACATGTAAAAGTAGCACACTTGATGGGCTTTCAGTTTATATTTAAATTGTTCTGCAACATTTGCCTTAATTTCTTGTCTTTAGTTAACTGATATAAAATAACTGAATGAAAAAATACAGTTTCCTTTTGAGTACATATCAATCAATCAATCAATCAATCAATCAATCAATCAATCAATCAATCAATCAATCAATCAATCAATCAATCAATCAATCAGTCAGTCAATCAATCAATCAATCAGTCTTTATTGTCAACTACAATTTGCATTGAAATCGAAATTACAGTTCCAGTACACTCCCCAGCCGAAACTACAGATTAAACGCTGATTACACATGTAGGAATGACCGGACATGTCCGATCTTAGAGAAGGAGAAATTTAGGTCAACTACTAATCAGTTACTTCAGAAATACACCTCAGTGCATACTAGCTTTGCAGCAGCTACCGCTATCATACTGTCGCTAACACAAGCCAGCAATAAGGTGCATTTAAAAAGCGTACTGAAACATTAAATCCTTTTCCTTTAAAGTAGTGTTGGATAATAAATTAAAGGAAACTTAAAAAGTGCTAAAACCATAAAAACTTAAAGGAGTCCCAAAAATAGTCATACATGGATATATCATTATGGTTGTTGCAGATGTCTGTGTTGGCAAGTTTCAGAGGCCAGTTATAGTTTGGGTAGCAATTTTCTTTCAATTGTGATTAATTAATTGGAAGCTAAAGGATTTGAGGACCAGTTTAATAGTTTTTGTCCTCTGTGGTGGGTTTCCTGCATGTTTTAGATTTGCCTCAGCATCTCATTAATCTCTGAGAGGCCTGCGAATGACCCATTAAAGCACAGAAACTTCTAACATGTAGAATACCAGAACTCAATGACTGACATAGGACGAAACTGAAAATTAAACATTGAAATTAGCTGCTAAACATCCTATTAATGTTTATATGTACGGTTTTCCACGTGTTTTTATCAGTGTTCAAATGTTTGCACGACATTTTGTTGCTTTTTGCTTATGAAAAAACTGTTTTGTCAAAAACAAAAGTGTATAAAAGCAGAGTGTAAATCTAAACAGCAGTATTCTGCTCAGAGGAATGAGAAAACCTGAGGAAATTCACCTTAGCTCTATGCGGGTAAAGAAAATTCTGCAGTTTTAAAAGCTATTTTGAAAAACATACAATCTCAAATTTTTCTTTTTAGATTTTTGAATTAATCAGTTTAAGGAAGTGGAAAAAAAATCATGCAAGATTGTGAAATCGTGAATCATAAATGTATAATTCTGTCCTTTAAAGCTGCCACAGATGTTGCCTCAGACAGTTTCCACAGCGTGTAATTTCAAAGGGAGTTTCCATCCTGTTCCTGACCCACAGAGTCCTAATTTCTGTATGCTCTTCTCTGTACATACAAACAAACAGATATGACTTGTTTATTAAATATATAAAGCAAACTTTGACACTTTGTGAAGTAATGGTCCGACCATAACCATGCTAAGGCCACCAAGGCGGTGGTTTATGTTCACACTTGTGCGTCTGCCAAAAATAGCTCAGTCACAGCTTAAACAAGTCTTTCCTGCTTCTGCATTTCCCCCCACATATTTGAACTGTGCCGGAGCTGCAGGAAGAAAGAGGGTAAATCAGCATGCTGAGTCAGAGATGACACGTTGAATTTATCCATGCTGGAGTGACAAAGTTCACACTGTGATACAGACACTACACAAAGTGAGTTTTTACAGCCTTTCCCCTTAAAACGAACACAGCTACCCGTCAGTAACTCATATAAACAGTTTTTGTAGAAAAAAAATCATGGCTGACTTAAAGGATAACAGAGTAAAGCAGTTTAAAAGGCAAATGTATTTCAGCAGTTTGAGTCAATGAGATTTTACATTGTCTTAGTTTTCTATAAAGCTGTTGCTCTGTTTCTACAGCTGAATTATTTTTATATATGTAAAAATAATGCACACTCACCAAGCACCCCAATAAGCTGACTAGCTCTTTTGTGTTTATTTTGGATATTTATTTGAATTTGTGCTTCCCTTGTTGAGTACGTCCAATGATTGGTTCTCATTAATGTGAACTGACCTACATTATTGTAATTTCTATACAGAAATAGAAATAGAATTTGCATACAAACCGTGCTTGGTTTGTATGAAAATTCTCTGATTCAACATCTTTTATAATATTAAATTCAATTCATATCTTACAGTAGATTTTTTGCTCTTGTCCATTAGTATGTGAGATTTGTTTGTTTAAAAGAAAGAAAAACTGCTCATAATGTTCTGAATTCTGTATACTATTTTGTACTAAAGTCTTAATAAAAAAAGAAGGAAGGGAAAAAAAAAAGAAGTTGCTGCTCCGACTGGACATTTTGCTCCATTCTCTGTATGTTTCACACAGGAAGATTATTGTTGACACACCACCTCCTAGCTCCAATTAAGATAGATTCTTTTTAATTTAGTCAATTTATATAGAGCTATTTGACACAAAAAAAATCTGAAACGCAATGCACTTTGAAAAACATATCCAATTCATTTTTAATTTGAAAAAAAAGACACAATAATTCATATTCATCAAAAATGCATCCCCATTATATTGACATTTTTATTCAGTGATACACAGTCCAATTTTGAACTGAGCATTAACTTCAGTTTAAAATGTCAGTTAGTTAGAAATAATTTGAGTAAGCAAGCACAGCCAAATGTAGTGGGTAATTACCTCTGCAGCAATTCCTAGTACTGAGCAGGCATGCTGTGACAGTGGAAAGGAACAACTCCCTTTTAACTGGAGAAACCACTAGCAGAACTCTGAGTCGTATGAGCGTCCGTCTACCATGACAGACTGGGGGTTTGAGAACACGGAAAGCAGGTACAGAAAAAACAAAAACCATTGGTGGAATAACACTTTATAGGGAAAGAGATTTTAGTACATAGCAGCAATGGCAGCACAAGCCCAGCTTGTGATCCCGGTCTTAGAAATAAACACAGCTAAACAGAAAATTACTTGGCCAGTATTCATAGAAGGAAAGGTAGAGAGAGTACAACATAGTTTGCTGCAGTGGTGTGAGCCTTTAGCACCATAGCTACAGAGGTATCTAAAAATAACCAAACTCCTGCTAAGTATAATTTTTATGAAATGGAAAGGTCTTTGGCTTAGTTCTAAAAGTAGACAGGGTGTCTGCCTCACGGACAATAACTGGGAGCTGGCTCCACAGGAGTGGAGCTTGATGTCAAAATTGTTTTAAATAGACTGGAATTGTTTTAAGGACCGCTTTGGTCCTCTGACAAGTTGTGAGTTTCAGCCTCTTGAATTAACTAATCCCAGATATAAATTAAATGAAGACACTAAGAATAGTTTTCTACCGTTATTCCCCCCCTGGGGGACTAAGAAAGGTATTCAATTAAATACTACAGGAAGATACACTGCAAAAACTGATCTAAAAATAAGTAAAATGTTCTTAAAATTTGTGTTTTTGTCCTAGATTTGAGGTAAATAAGATTATCTGCCAATAGAATGAGTATTTTCACCCCTAAAATAAGATAATTAGACATCCTGTACTTGAAATAACATGATGGAGATGAGTTGTTCCTATTTTAAGTGCAAAAGTCTTATTCCAATGGCAAATCATCTTATTTACCTGCTCAAATCAAGGACAGATTGCACTCATTTTAAGTAAACATTACTTATTTTTAGTTCCGTTTTTGCAGTGTATTAACTGTTTCAAACCTTGTTTCAGAGCCTCTGTTCAACAATCCTGAGCTATCCCTAGAAGTGCAGTGGGATGTGCTTACAGAGCCGATGCTGATGACAGTTTTACAGCTTTTATGAACATCCCAACTTAGATTTGGAAGGAGTTGTGCATAAAAGAAATGTCAGCAGTGTTTTGCAGTGCAGATTGAGAGGGGGTTTAACCTTACTGGTATCCCCCCAGACTCTCCAGATATTTTCAGAGAGCAATTAGATCAGCTTACAAGCTGAAATAGATGCAGAGTACAGCTTATTCCAAGGGCTGATTTAGGACTATTTTCCTACAATGATCTTTATTCAAAAAAAAAAAAAAAGAAAAAGCAGAACAAACACAATTAAAAACAAAAACAGGTACATGACTGCAGTCATAATGTTTCTGTAAAAGGTGACGAGGGACAGATTACACAGAAAGATTATTTATTTTGTTCCCTATTTGTTGTCTGTACTCACCCTAGTGTTGTATTATAATGAACATGACTGATTCATAATGATATCCAGCCCCCTGAATCCTGTAAAAGGACACATGCATGACTCATAACACTGTGAAAGTGACACACTGAGACCTAGCAATGAGCAAAGTGATTAACAGTTCCCCTGACACAGCTTGATGTGGGTCAAGTGTTGAACTTTATGTAAATTGCAAACTCACAGAAGCAGGAAATTGTTGAACTTGTGTCTGTGTTCAAAGAAAGCTGACGTTTTCTAGGTTTCCAGTCAAAAGCATCAATAAAGCAATCATAAAACCAGCCGTGTTTTTGCTGCGTGTGCTAACTGCGTCAGGTGACAGTGAGGAAGCTGGTTTTTCTGACTGCAGCAACCTTATAGCTGCAGAGAGACTAGCTTTTTCTGCCTGCTGAGAACCCGGCTCAGCAGGCAGAAAAAGAAGACAGGCCACATACTCAGCATGGAAAGGGTAAGAAGTTCATCCCAGCCTGCTGATGTCTCCAGAGGCAGCAGGTTAATGGCACAAAGGTAACATTCGAGCAATTAGTGCAGGAACAAAATGAAAACCTATCAGTTCCTGTGTCGGCAAGCTCATACTGAACTTATCTGAATATTGAGTGGTTGAAATAAAGATTTACTTCACTTTGTGCAACAAAGTGAGTGTAGCAATAGGATTTAAAACTTTTCAAGGGAAAAAGATAGTGGATTCATTCCTTTTAAAAGAAACTGGCTCAAGTATTTGTTTTATTTATTTCTAAGAACCTGGCCTACTGTAACTAATTTCATCTTGGTAATAATCATTTGGTTCTCTTCACTGTTTCTTTTTCCATCTCTACCATTTTCACTTGTCGGTTTTTAAAGAGGAAATATTGAGCAAAATCCACTGTTTTAGCTCTTAAAAACGTTTGGTTTTGTACTTGGAGTTTCTGGGAGAGCAGAAAATTTGAATGCAGTCTGTCCATGTGCTGTGTAGATATATTTATATTCATTTTGCCCATATTTTTCAAACCATTCAGTTTTCTCTGTGTTTTTTTTTTTTAACAATTACGTCACAGTATTTGCTGCAGAGCTGCTAAACAAGGTCACGGACTTCCGGCTTACCAGTTGCGTGATTCAGCCATTTTTATTTCTCAGAGCAATTGCAAGAGAGCAAGCTGAAGGATGCCAAAGCTACAAGTGGATAAGTCATTAGTGTTTCATTACACAGCCCCCCAGCATCCAACAAATATGGCCAACTGGGTGGAGTTGGACACTCTGCGACCTGGAGGGAGGCCTCTTTTAGATTTAAAGAGACAGCACCATAATTAGTTGCTCTAAGACGCACCTCAGAACAGGGATAAAAAGTGGGAATCTAGGGGGTAAGTTAAGGAGGAATTCAGACCAAACCATTACAGTTCCACTTTATATACACCACAACTGAATAATTTCAATGTGAAAAGGAAGAATTGAAAAGCTTGATATGTACCCCTCAAGAGGTGATACAAATTATTTGGTGACCCAGATTTGAGTGAGATATTCGTCTGGGAATTGTTTTTAGAAAAGTGCTTCCAGACGGTGGTACATCATCTTTGGATCAAACCTACTATTGGATCATTTTAAGTCAACAGTCACGTTACTCAAAAGAGTCATGTCCCACTGACTCACTTAAACCACTACGTACCGGAGACACACATGAAGACAGTGGGGACAGCACTGGAACCTCTCTGCGCTCATGCCCTTGTGTCTGTTCTCCTTCTTAGTCAGGAGAGTTACAAAGGGGGAGGTTGTATATGTACATTTGTGAAACAGAAACATACGCAAACAAGACAAAAACAAACACACTCTTAAATGCTACTCAGTTCTGAATGTTCACGTTAAAGAACCTGTGAATAAACTGGGTTGCTTCATGATTTCAAGACCCTCAATATGTGGTTTTATTTGACCAGTTCCCCTACCTTAATCAAACTTGAAAAAAAAAAAACAAGGATAAAGGACAGAAACAAAAGGATCTCTACGCATTTCTACATAGTTTTCTAGAAATTTGGTTCAAGAACATTGTGGTTTTCAACAAATAAAAAGTATGAAAAGTGTGGCTTGTAATTATGTTCAGCCCTACTGAGTCAATCCTTTGTAGAACCATCGTTAGCTGTTAGCTTTTGAGATTTGTCCCTTCCAGCTGTGCTCAAATAGAGACTGAAATGTTTGCCTATTCATCTTTGGGAAAAAAAATAACACACTCAGTCAATTTGAATGGAGACAACCATTAAAATTCACTGGACTTTGACTGGGCTAAACCATTTTATTGTAGCTCTGGCTGCGTGGTCGCTGCCCTGCTGGACAATGAACCTTTGCGCTAGATTCAAGCGTTTTGCAACCTCAAGTAAAAGTGTCACACCTGAAAGTATCCACCCTTACAGATGGAACAAAAATGTTATGTGGTTTGCAATTCTCTTTACATATACAAATCAGAAAAGAATGGCTTCAGCTGCTTTACTTGGATGTCCCTAAATGAAATTCAGTACAACCAATTGCTATCAGAAGTCACCTAGTTAGTAAACAGGCTCTACCTCCATCATTTAATGTAGTGTTAGTACAGATGTTCTGTGAATCCCTGAGAGGTTTGTCAGACAACACTAGTCAGATGACTGATTAATGCTCTCCTTTCTCTGGTCTGATCTAAAGCAATTAAGCTTGTGGTAGCTCTGGAGGAGCTGCACCGATCAACATCTCAAGTGAGAGAATCTGACATCAAGACTATCGGTTGTGAACTCAACAACCCGACCTATACAGAATAGGAAGAAATGAATTGATTCATTGTTATAATTAACAAAATACAGAAGAGGTCCCCTTTGCAGTTTAAGATAAGATATAAAACACTGAATTGGATAATTCAGTGTAACACAGAAAGAGTTACGCACAATTTATAGTAATGGAAGAAAAAAAAGCGAATCTAACCTAAAGTTAGTTCTAAAACAAAAGAGCAACGTTTACTACCTGCTGCGTAGGGGACCAACTATGGTCTCACTTCTACTCGTCTACTTACAAAATGCACGTGGTCCTTTCTGTTGCTGTCCCTCATAAATGATATAAAAACAGCTATGTTTTTCATGTTCCGGGGCAAAAATTATGATCCACATGCAAAATATCCCTTTTCATCCTCCAAAAGCCCGTCTGTCTCCTTGTGTTTTCTTTTTGTTTACACAAAACGTCCAGTTAGCGTAAGTTGGTGGGTCGATTTTATCCTGAAATTCACTGAAACTTTCTCCTGTCCAGACACCCAACGTTCCTTGTTTAGCTCGTGAAATCCAGGAGCATGATCCGATGGCCGCTACGGCGTTCGGGCAAACTTATTTTTTTGCAGTGCCACATGCCTTCGGTGACCTGACCCGTCAAGGGAGTGGACGCTGATTTTCATGATTTGGGTTCCTTGAGGTGCCGGAAACCGTATCTGCACCGTATTCAGTGTGAACGCAGCGTAAATGCTGCTGACGCTGTGTCCGCAGGTCTTGTTTCCACACGGAGCCTACGTGCGTCCAGCATAAAAGCCTTTATGCATAAAAGCCTTTATGCTGCGAAGATAGGCCAATGATCCAATGCACACCAGCAAATGCACCTCTTAAAAATGGGGGTTTCAGAGTAGGCTAATTGAGGTTCACACTTTAATCTGATTTAGATGCTGTAGTGTGATCTGAATTAGGGCTGTATGTGCTCCAAAACTCTAAAATATGGCTCGTTTAAGACAACAGTGGGGTCCAAATTCCTCTACAGACACGTATAAATGCATACAGATACAATGTGTGTGTTTCCAGCACTGCCTTTTCAACTGCTAGCCTAATGTTTCCATGTAAAAACCAGCTATCGGCTCAATCTGCTGCCTCATTGCGTGCAGTTTTGTCTTGCGTGAGCGCGCCTCTGACGTGCGCTTCTCGTGATGCCTACGTCATGACGCTGCCAGCTGATCGGAGAGTGGGAAGCCGGGTCTGTGCGTGTGGACTGGGCGTGTGAATGTGTGTGAGATATAGAGGGAGGGAGGACTGGGACAGACAGGAGTTGTGTAAAAAAAAAAAAAAAAAAAGGAAAGGGGGAAAAGAAAAAGAAGAGGAGTTGAAGTCCTGCGCTGCCTTTCTCTCCGCTCTTTCCTGCCGATGAAGAGAAAGCGCCGCGGACGAGCCGAAATTCAGCCAAACCTTTTAGTCTGCAAGCGTGAAGGAAATCCACAGACACCGACACACCCTGGAAAAGCTCCAGGGAGGACTCCGCGGGGAGCGGTGGGCGAGGCGCAGCGCTGAACTCCGGCGGAGCGGCCGGGGATGAGCCGGGGAAGCGGGCCAGGATCCAGCGACCCGGCCGGTGGGTGCTGAAGGTGGGGCTGCTGGATGAATGTGTTCTGCCTGTGTGTGCGCTTGCTGGCTCGGTCCTTCCTCAGCCTGCTTTAGCCCGTGGTGGCTTCATGACCCAGTTTGCGTAAAAAGAAATGTTATCCGGGAAGCGCCTTGTTCGTGTGATTCTTCACCTGTATGCGCCAGATCTGTGTCCTCTGTCTTTATTTATTTTATTTGATATTCCGAGCTTCATGTGGATTTGGATCGGATGTTTTAGGAGTTCTGGTTGAAGGCCTGCTGCCTTTCTCCCCGGACCCTTTGACACCGACGAGCTCTGATTTTATAGGTAGGCACACAGGAAATCAGACATCTGGCCAGGAAAAGCTGTAAACTCGCATTGTAATCATCCTTATTTAAAAAATTGAAGAAATGTCATGTTATTCCATCACATGATATCCATACCTACACCCATTTTACCCCCCCTCCCCTCCCTTAAAAAAAAAGGCTTAATATATCTTAACAAATCTAAATCAGGACTGAAAAAGCCTTGAAAGTGACAAATAGGAATGTATGTATGTTATAATGAAAGCTGAACATGTTCCAATCTTCTAAAGATCAATGCCGGACTAACCCATCAGGAAAGGCCTCCATCACAAGCTCCTTTTTAAAAATGTGCTGAGTTCATGACAGGCCAAGGAGGAAGCCTGCGCTCAAGTAGGCGATAGGTGAAAACCAGGATAACCGAGGCAGAGTCATTTCTCAGAAATGCGGCGACACCAGCAGCTATTTGGCAGGGATGGAGAAATTCTTCCAGGCTTATTTGGATGTTTATGGGAACGAGTAAGGCGTTCAGAAAGCAGGGGGCCTTCGCGAGCGTTTTAGACCCTGCAGGTCAATTCTCGGAAGCCCTGCTGAAACATTTAAAAGGAGAGATGAATTCACGTCTTTCCTCTGGTTCAGATGGTTCTGGAGGGGGGAGGAAGGCTCGGTGTTGTGCACGTTACATAATTGTGCAGCCAGAGTTCAGTGTGCCGGTAGGAATGCGCATTAGACTTGTGTCACGAGCTGCATTTTATGCCATTGCAGTCCGGACCGTGACATAATCCGCCCTCGTCGACGGGGATCGTGTGCCGACGACGGTGCTGTCACTCAAACGTGTGCCGTTCTCTTCGCGTCCTCTTCCTTCGCCCGCGTCTGTGGGCTTGCTTTACTGCTCTCGTTTTTTTTTTTTGCAGAAGTGAAGCCATCTTGCTCAACTTGGGTTCCACCCTTTAATTCCTATTGCGTGCCTTGTCATGGTAGGATGGGGTAAGACGGGATGTGCTGTGCAGGTTCAATTAAAAGGGGAAAACGACAAAAGAAGAGGCAGTTATGTCAAGCAAAAAAAGAGAAAAAGAAAAAAGTAACCGACTGCCCGAGGACAGGCTTATAGGCCTCATGCAGCGTCACTAATTCAAGACAGCGTTCAGTTAGTCAACACACAACCTTTTATTTGTTGTAATCTCAGGGTTTAAGTGTTGGGAGCCTCGAGCACCGGGGCGTAAGAAGAGGCTCTCTTTTCGCCCTGCGAGCCTCCGCCCTTTCTCCATCTTTGTCCGCCGCTCTCATTATAAAACGGCAGGTTTTTCATAGAAACTACAATCTGGGAGATGGGAGGAAAGAAGAAAAAAAAAAAAAAAAAAAGGAAACTCCCCAGAAAGGGCCACACCCAAGGGCACAGGAATCTACCTGGATTCGACGTTTGCATTATTGAATTTTTCCATTCGCAGAGCTGCAGCTGCATTATGCAAAATCGGTCCCTCAGCTTTCTTTTTCTTTTTTTTCTTAACGCATTTCCCCTGTGCAGCTACGCGGATGGAGTTTGTGTAACACAGTTGCACCGCGTTATAATACTCCTCCAAGTTAGTCTTGCATCTCACAACTCGATGCTTCTTATTAGTATTTAGCAATTTTGTTATACGGGTAAAAATCCGTTCCAGTTGGTTCTGTTAAAGCCGCAGAGCTCTGTTTGAAAACCGCATCATGAAGACTGTTGACAAGGCCGGTAAGACGGTTTTGGAGGAGTTTTAAAGCAGGGTGAGGTTATACAAACATCTTCAGATCATCGCCCCAAAAGTGGAAAGATTGTAGCACATCAGCCAGCGAGACAGGCCCGTTGACCTAAAATGACGGGCCAGGAAAGAAGAAGTAGTTGCTCTGATCAGATGAGACCAAACTGTAACTTTTTTTTTTTTTTTTGGTCCTATGTGGAAAATACTAACGCTGCACTTCCCCCTGACCTTTAACGCATCGTAAAACCATGACGGTGGCAGCATCATGCTGTGGACAGGCCTTTTTTTTCTGCAGAGACGAGGAAGCTGGTGACGGGGAGATGGGCGGAGCTAAATACAAGGAAATGCTGGAAGAAAATCTATTAAGAGGCCACAAAAAACTTGAGGCCGGGGCGGAGGATCACCTTCTGGGCAGAGTGATTTAATATTAGTTTTTTTTTAAATGGCTTAGTCAAAGTTCAGAGCTAACTAGCTATTTTGCAAGGAAGAATGTCCTTCTGTTTTCCTCCCAATTCACAATTCTGTGCTTCTTCGTGTCGGTCTTTCGGATCGAAACCCCAACGGAGCACGTTAAAGTTTGTCAGTTGCAACGTAACCAAAAGTGAACAAAGTGAGGGGGGCGTGAATACTTATGCAAAACATTGCAGAGCAGCCAATATCGAAAAGCCCACTTGAATACAGGCGGTTGCTCCAGCTGTTTGCTACGGCCTCCTCTGGTTAGCCTCGTAGGGCTATCTCTGTGGCAACCCTGTTCCAGGAGCTATAACGTCGGCTGTTTCCTCTTCGTGTTTGTAGGTCATCATTCCTGTTTTCCTCTGATGCACACACATCCTGCTTGTTTAGCCCCGGCGTTGCCTTCCTCTTTTACTGCTCCCATTGTGCCCCAGACACAAGCTCGGCTTCTTTATGCGCGTTATCTCCCTCGCCCTGCTGCTGCTGCTGCTGCTGCTCCGCGCATTAAAAGCTCCGTCGTCCCAAGGCCTTCCGCGCTGCGCGTCACGAGACTCAGCTTCACCTCGACGCGTCTTCGGAGGCGACACGGACGGAAGGAGGGTGGAGCCGGGGGGGGGGGGCGAGGGTCGAGATGGTTGGAGAGTAGCAGATGTAGAGGGGAGATGGAAAAGGAGGAGCGGAGGAGATGGCTCCAGCCCACAGCAGCCGGGTTGGAATTTCTAACATTCGCGGCGGGAATGTCAGGAATGCAGGAACAGTCTGATCTGACCGAGAGAAGGTGGGGAGGACAGACGAGCCCGTGAAGACGGGGGGAAACAAATAACAAAAATGAGGAGAAGATACTGGAAAGGGTGCCAGGCCGTGCAAAAGTCACTGTCTGCGGAGGGAGGGTCACATTATGGAACAAATGAGCAATTCAGCTCGGGCTCGAGGTCGTGGCAGCGAACAGTGACGGCCTCTACGTCCTCATCCATCCTGACCTTATTCAAGCCAACAGGAGCGCGTCAACGCCTTCTCATTCCCAACGGGATCAGGAGGGGGGCCGCTCCAGTCGGTGTCCGACGCACCGGTGTGTGTCCTCCTGCATTCGTGGCTGAAGCAGAAATGGAGAAAATGAATAAATAAATAAAATGCAGACAGAAAACTGAGAACACACCTGTGGTGCTTCGACGTTGAGGAAAAGTGCTAAGAAGCAGGTCATAGTGGCGCGGAGGACGGTCACAGGGAAACTGAGCATCTGTTGAACTGCTGGTTTTGATTTTCTCGTCGTGCCGTCGCACAGAATAAAATATTCTCCATTCTTGACATTTTTGCTTTTACTGCGTTGTTCGATGAAGTTAAACAGCTTTTTTTTTTTTTAATCAACACAGCCTTTCCTAGCCAATAAAAACACAATTAAGATTTTCCACAGGGTTCCTACGATGGCTGGATAAGCAGAGAATTAGATTTTAGTGTTTCCTGGATGAAAATGTCAACGGAATGTATTTGTATTCTCACCTTCTGCATCCCATTGTCTAAACGTTGCATCCATCATTCCTTCTGTTTCCTTCCTTCTCCTGCCTTCCTTCTTATATAGATAACAGATGAGGCTTTGTTTTAGGTGAGACAAAACCATTTTTTTTTTTTTTCTTTTCTTCAAGATTTTTAAGGGCCATAACACACACACAGTAGTTCGTTTAAACTCGTGTAAACTGTTAAATCTCTACTCAATGTAACAAATATTGACCACAAAATAAATTGTTGTGCAGGTTCCTTCATAGAATCAGTAACTTCGAATCAAACATAAGGAAGATAATACATGTTATCCGGCTAGAGACGCACCGATCAGAATTTTGTGGGTAAATTTCTAGTTTCCTGTTTCGATAAAAGCTCTTGTCTCTAGAACAAGGAGTAGCCGGTCACTCGCAATCAAAGGAACAATTTTCGATAACTTGCCATTTAGTTGGTGCAAGACCGAGCCTTAGGTGTTTTTAAAGTGTGTCTGTGTCGGCTAGCCTTTTTAATGAACAAAACAGAATCCGTATACTTGTAAGGTGTGCAGGCAATTTTTCTCAAACGCTACGTTATTGGATGAACCCAACAGCAGTAATGAGTTAAATAAACTCTTTGGAGCTGGATTTTTCTGAAGTCAGTAGGAAGGAAGCTAAGAAACGGTTTATATAAAAAAAAAAAAGCATGATCAAAATTTGCTGATGATCACATTATAAGTCTATTAATGGAAACAAAAAGCTGTGAATAGAAGCAAAACTGTTATATCTTGACTCCTGCAGCCTATAGGGGCTGAACTAAAGGGCTGGCAGGTTCCCGTTGTGCGTCATTTCTGACTGCAGAAATCTGCAATAACGGGGGCAAAGAGGCGCCGCACAGGTTTGGTTTACTCCCGAAGATATGAAGATTTCATTTGAAATAAAACGTAAATCGGTTTGCGCGGTTGAAGATTTGTGTTTAGATGTTCCGTGCAGATTGGTTTTTTCGGTGCGTGTCACTTACAAGCCAGCACAGGCAGGCGGGGAAATTTGCTGACTCACCACATCCAGGAAAAAAAAAGACATTCGTCACATTGACAAATCAGTCAGGAGGCTTATTTCTGTGCAGAACGTCGGGTTCTTGGTGTAAAAAAAGAAAAAAAGAAAAGAAGAACCCTCTTTCAGATGATCCAAGCAAACTAGTCCAGAATCACTTATATTGCGACATATTAGTCGCATTCATTGTTTAACCCCCTCCAGCAATGCTCCTATAAATGCCTGGAAGTATCCTGGCTCTCCTACCTGCAGGAATGTACAGTATGTACTGCCGCTGGTCGGCCTCACGTGAGCACATCCTCCTCGCCTCCAGATCTCCTCCAGATTAGCTTTTCTGCTGACACGGGAAGCACAGACTTGCTCTGGCTTTGAGCATTTGCATTCAGGCTGTCTTTTGTTTAACTTCTAGTAGGCAGTTTTATTTTAAAATTGATTTAAAAAAAAACTGTATGGTTTGTTGAAGGAGAAAAGGCAAAAATGAAACGACTAGAACAAGCTTGAATGGGATGCAAAATCAGACATAATGATTTATTTATGCGCTGCGGAATTCAAATTTGTTGGTCATTGGAAACCAGCAGGTGTGAGAGAACAGGGAACATCAGGGGCCTTGACCTCAGCCGGACACAAAGTTTTAAACCATTAGCAGTGGTAGTTTAAGGGGTTTGGTGCTAGTAGGGTAACCTTAATTAAAATGAGTGGCACTGATGGCCGTTTTTTTTTTTTTTTTTGCCATCAGAAATCCTTTCAGCAGGCTAATTTGCCTTTTTTTTTGTAAGCAAGGGGAACAAATGAGCAGCCTTTGCTCAGCCAGCTGACAGGCAGCGCGCAGCAACTGGTGTGGGCAAAGGGAGCACTGCCTCACTTTCTCTTGCATACAAGCTGTTGAAAACTGCATAAAAGGATTTGAAACCTTAGCAGGATGGCAAGTTTTTGCTGTTTTGATGCCATAACCCTTTAAAACCACATTTTAGCTTCTTGGAGTTAATCAGCCCATGCCATTGGAAAATTACACAGAAATACACTGAAGGTATTGTAGGTAAATCAAAAATCACATCTTTCATTAGTTTGTGGCTGCACTTTAAAGATCCAACGTCAAAGAGTGACAGCAACACTCTTTAGTGCGGAAGTTGATACTAAGAAGACTTAGTGTTAGATTAATATATGAGTATTTTGACCCCTAAAATACGATGATTAGATATACTCACTTGAAATAAGATGGAGATGAGTTTTTTCCTATTTTTTAAGTGCAAAAACCTTACTCCATTGGCAGATCATCAAATCAAGGACAAATACTCTTTTAAAGAAGGTTTTACTTATTTTTAGTTCCGTTTTTGCAGTGTGACAGTACAATGAGATGCTAGATTGTTTTAAAAGTAAACTTCATGATTGTGTTGCTGTTTGTAAAGTAACAGTGAAACTTTAAAGCTTCAGGGAACGGCTTATGGCAGGAGGGACTAGAAAAACATTAAGAAAGCCGACCATGGATCTCATTTTAGGATTTTTTTTTAGAGAGAAATCGGAGTAGACGTAGATCTGCATCGGCTGATCAAAGTTTTTCTTAAAACTGGAAATGGGAACTGTTCTGACTGCTGCATCTCTAAATTGAAATTTTTATTTATATGACAGACATGTGAGGCCGCTCCAAATTAGTTGCATAAAAGTAATAGCAAACCTGAACTTCAAGTGTGATTTAAGGCTTGTATCTCATATCTAACTACAGGATTCTTCTCCTGAAGATCCTCCTCAGTGCTTCCCAAATAGCTCTTTGCTCCTCTGAAACGATTCCAGCATCTCCGCTCTCACGCACAGACTGTCCGCTGCTCCTCATTCGTCCTGTAACCACAGTAACTGTTTCTTCGGGAGGCCGTCTGTGGTTTTCAAAAATCACTAAAAGAACATCCAAGAAATTCGTCGGTGGCCCGGCGCAACATGCACAGGCAGAGCCGAGCAGCCGCTGCTGGTAATCTGACGCATCATCTCATATGTGTGTGTGTGTGCGTTTCTCCTCAGGCCTTTCTACATATCCTCTAGTTTCAGCCACTCGATCACAGCTGATCACAACACGCTCGCTGTCTCTGTGCGCCCACTTACCGTACGCGTGCGACTGGCCGCGGGCCACCTTTGCCTACGCTTCATGTGGAGAAACTTTATACAGGAAGTTTAACAGTCTGTTCTCCCTCTTTCTGCAGGGACGCATGGCCGCTAAAAATCAGAAGAAGGAAGGAGAAGGAGTCACAGTCTGTGATATCAACGAGAAGGTGTGCCACCACCACCCCCCCGGGGGGCCGAAGGCTGTGAACGCTCCCGTTCTGCTGGCCTCAGATGGCTGACGCACAGCAGTTCTTCACTGGCAAGCTTTATGTTCCTGTACACATGCTAAAGCTGCCAGCTGAAGAACTGCTCTGGTCAGCCCTGCCCTGCACGGTGCAACATGCAGACGAGGATGGCAGCCGGTGGGAATGTAGCTCAGGGTATACTTTTTTTTTTAATCGTTTGAACCATTATTGTATCACGTTAATATAACAATCGGTTTGTTTCACGGTAAAATCCTGCGTCCCTGCATAAATGTTGTAAATGATCAGTTTTCTCCTCCCTGCAATAAAAAACTAAATGTTCCCCTAAGAAAGATTGTCGTTGACTTTACACTAAGGGCAATAAAACACAACAGATCTGATGGATCTTGTGTTTAATAATAGTAATTAATATGCATAAATGTATCATACGCTTTTATTTCTTGTAACATTAAGGTGATCCATTAGGGTGGGGGAAAAAAAGATTTGACAGAAATAAACTTGTTTTTGTTTCCTTGCATCTTGGCTCCTCGGTCATCAGGTTTTAAATTAAGTCTGTTTTTAAGACCCTATAACTGTGGACTGCTGTTACACGAACTCCAGAGGAAGAGAAGAGAAGGGGGGGAAAAAAACTTGCATAACGTCTGTTTTTCAGTGCCTCAAGGCGTCTTCGGCTCTTCATCAAATTCCTCCGCAGCATGTTCACTGGTGAAGACACCGGACAAATATGGAGAGGTGCTGGGACGCATTACTGAGAAGGAAAGCGATTAGAGATGGGCTGCATTTTAAGAACTTTAACATAAATAGTTATGATGTGGGCTTCTGAACAAACGGAGCTCCAAGCTGTAAATCTAGGCTGTGTTGGTTTGATGCGTCAGAAATAAATCCCAGCCTTAAAAGTTTTTTACTGTCCCTTACATGAGTTTGTGCTGGTAAAACCTTGCGCTTTCTCAGACTCACCAGCAGGTGGCGGGATGCCCTGAAAACCGAGGCAGAGATGAGTGAAACAGGTTCTCACTGGAGCAGAATAGACGTTGTATCCATATTTTGTTAAATGGGACTGAAAAGTGTGAAATATATCTTTATTTTTGTGAAGTGGCAGTCATCTTTGGGGTGAATATCCTTTAAATTATTTTTCAAAGAGGAGTAAATATTCTGCGACAGTTTTTACAAATAAGAATTTTGAATTCTTGAAGATTTGTTTTATCCACAGGGGGGTCAACATTATCCATAAAAGGCTCAATTAAACATACTTTCACCTAGTTTTTAAAACGACTGGGTCGGTCGGTTCTAACACAGCAAGACCTGATTATGTCTCATTTCAGTTTGCCAGCAGAACAGAGGCTCGTGTGATTGCCCTATCTCAGAACAACTGGGAGAGTTCAAGAACTTCAGTAAAAAGCGAGGGTTCAGATAATTTCATGGAAGTATGGGCTAATTAGACGTGCCACCATTTTTCCATCGTCTCGATGAAGACTCAAGCTATCAACCTTGGATGACAGGAAACGGGTCGGGAGGTCCAGGATCCGCAAAGGTTCAAGTTATTGTGGCCTCATAATGGACTGAGATGATGCACCTTCAAGCTGGGCTAAAACCTGCCAACAGTGACAAATCAAATCCCTTCTGGAGAAGGTTTTTAGGAAACAAAGAGCTTAAGCTTAAGAGCTTTTGGGCCACAATGATGAGAATAATGTTTCAAGGAGAATTTCAGACTTATGACCAATGTCAAGCACAGTAGTGGTAGCATCATGGAGACGGACTGTTCCATTGCCAGTGGCACAAGTGCATTGACAAGATCCATTCTGCCTACTGGATGGATAGATAGATAGATAGATAGATAGATAGATAGATAGTGTAAGTGACAGTGAAATTATTTATTTCTTGGAAAAAAAATATGTTTATTTCAGATAATGTATTTTAAGTTGTTTAGTTCACATTTTGAGGTTTATGTAAAATTATTGTATTTTATTTCTTTTCAAACTATTTGTTGAAAGTTATCGCGAGATTTGCGTATATAAGAAAGGCAGCAAGATTTGCATATGAGAGAAGGAGCAGAAATCTGGAAAAGAGGTACAAGTAGCAGTCTTGTATTTCCTGTAGCTATCAAGGTATTTGTATTTATGTTTGTAATATTTTGTAAATTTATTGGTTATGGTGTTTTAATTACTTAATATTTTAATTTAGAGTGGACAACGAAGAATTAATCTGTTAAAGACCTCCGAAGTGGCAGGCGGTCACAAGGTAACTTTTGTTAAAGTATGTGTCACCTGACTGTCTGTAAATGTATCTATTTCTAAAGCTTGTCTTTATTTCTGTAGTTTTCACGGCGTTTATTAAAGAGCCCGTTTGAAGGAAGCCGTGCCTGTGTTGTCACTTTGGAGCAACAGATAGATAGATAGATAGATAGATAGATAGATAGATAGATAGATAGATAGTCTGTATTGTCCCATAGAGATCATCTTTTTCAGACATTACATACTCTAAGCTGCAGGTATAAATGACTTGGACATCTTATGTCCACATGAATGTACTCACATTCATGAATAATGAAGACCACAATGCTTTTCAAAATATTCAGTGCTACTGAATGTTGTTGTTCTTTTGTATGTTTCAAACCTGGCATTTTTGTTGTGACCTGATCTGACCTCGGAGGTCTACAAACAATTCCCTCGACTTTATTACTTAGTTTCTGCTCTAATGTGCAAGCTGATCAATCAGTAAATCAATCAATCAATCAGTAAATCAATCAATCAATCAATCAGTAAATCAATCAATCAATCAATCAATCAAGCTTTTTTCCTAGAGTGCATTTACAAAGTGACCAGAGTGCTATGGAGAACCATTGAATAAAAGGAATGAACACATAATACGGAACAGAATACAACTTCTACATTACAACTAAAAGAACAGAGCAATTAAAACAGAAAGATGAGGAAAAAAATATTCCTAAAATCCAGCTTGATACTCCTGCTCAATTTGAATTAGAAGTGAAGTTAAAAAGAAGTGTTTTTAAAAGAGATTTCAAATCACTCAGGGTATTTGCCATATCCTCCCAGTGAGTGGGAGCCACCACAACAGAGAAAGTTCTGTCTCCTTTGGTTCACGAGACGAGTCCGAGGAACACCAAAAACCAGCAGATTACCTGACCTCAGAGCTCTGATGAGTACGGGATGAGTTCCTGATGGTTTAAACGTTTATAAACCAGAAGTAAAATGTTAAAAATCCTGAAACGTGGAGGCATCCAGTGCAATCATCTGTGACATCCTACATATCTTATATAAAGTGCGTTTCACATCTTGTCTGTTTTTTCCCCCTAATGAAAATCAAAATATCATTTTCCCTCCGTCATGTTGAGTGTTGTTTCAGACTTTTTAGGGAAAATGTGTTTACCGGATTTTGTTGTACGGCTGTAACATAGCGAAATGTAAAATGCTGTGAATCCTATCCACAAAGATGCACACATTTAAAAATGAAACCATTAATAGTGGGATAACATTACTGGTGGTTTAATGCCTTCAAAGCTTATTTTTTTAGAACTTCTGTAAGATTTTCTCCCTTTTTTGGCTTTTCATTTTCAGGATCTGTCCACATCTAACCCTGTCTTCTGCATCTTCTCCCACATCAACTACCTTCATGTCGTCTTTAACTCCATCCATAAATCTCCTCTTTGGTCTTCCTCTGGGCCTCCTGCCTGCCGGTTCGTGCCCCAGCATCCTTCTACCGATGTACTCACCATTCCTCCTCAGTACATATTTCACTCTGCACCTGCCATAAGGGAAACTGTAATACTTAGACAATTTGGCTGTTTTACAAAACAACTGATCATTTATTTAATTAGGAAATAAACTAGCATTAAATAACAACAAATACCATGGTTTAATGAATGTTACAGAATCAGGTAAACAAACCAGGCTCTTATAAACTGTAAGTAATAAATATATTTGTAAAAGAATATGTTTATGTCACATTTACTGGTGGATCTTGTGCTAATTATAAACATTGAGCATTTAATACTGAATCATTTATATTCTAATAGTGCGCAGGTTAACTTTATATACCCATACGTCAGCAAAATGTTTTAAAGCTCTGGCTGTGCAATGTTTTATGGATGAAATGTTGATTAAAAACCTGTTGATCCTTTAATAGGGTGTACACACTGCAGTTTGATTCAGCCCATGCTATTAAATGAAGTGGATGTTACTCCCACTGTGACCAGTTAATGGGGCTGTTCTCTCTCCTGGGGATCAAGGTGACGAGGAAAGGAGAGTCAGACTGACCACTTGTCCAGCTCTAAGCATCGCAGATGGGGATGCTGTCCATTCCCCTCCTGTCAGGAGAGAACAAAGCAGAAAAGCACCCAGCAAAAAACAACGTAGATCATCAGCGCAGAGATGGGCTGATCTGACCTGATCTGACCTGAACTACAAATCAGTTCAGGTGATAAGAAATTACAATCGAATACGAACCACATAAAACCACCAATAAAACTTATGTATTTCATATTTATAGACAGTTTATCTACTGTGGAAGAAGTTTTAGATCACAACAAAAAAAATTGCTGACATAACAACTTCCGACGCATAAAGTTGAGTGCACAAGGGGAAGTCTCTGTTGTGCTCCTCATCAAATGCTCGTTTGTCTGCCTGTCTGAGCGGATGCACGCCCTCCCAGCTGCTCACAACCTTGAGCAAGCTCTCCGCCGGCGGCAGCTTGGCTCTTTGGAGAACTCCTGAAGAGGAGATGGACCTGGACCTCCTCAGCTTGAATCTTCATTTTCTGGTAAAAATACTCCCCCAGGTACAAGGGCTCTGCAGCGATTTCCATATATGTCAGGTCGTTTGGATGCAACTAGAGGATGGCGGCACACTTTTCTTTGGAGGTCACCATTGCTAAAAGCAGAAGATGGAAGAAGGATTTCAAGTCCATCTCCTCTTCCCCTATTAGCAACCAGCTCTCTAATTACAGTGGTGATAAAATATTTACAAACACTGACCCTGGGAATGAATGTCACATTAATGTCTTTATTTTTCCAAGGATTATTTTAGTTTAGTTTATTTATTTATTGGTTCATTCAAAGCCAGTACAAAAACAGATACTGTACAGCAAGGGTGTCAAACTCATTTCTATATTGGGCCGCTTTGGCATCATGAAGTTATTAAAAGGGCGTCATTATAGATGACACTTTTGATTTCATATTTTCATTTCAGTTCACATAGAAGTATAGATAATGCACAGTAACATAAAAATAACACCCTTAGGCCCAATTTTTACAGTTGATTATGCAAAAAAAGTTGATATTGGGCTGAGTTACACTTTAAACTTCTTTGACGTTTCTGGGTTGTTTTAATGTGTTGTGGGAAAACTGATATCTAGTGGCAGGATGCTGTTACTACATAGTTAAGTTACATTCGCTACAGGAGGCACAGTTTTAGCCACTTTATACACTTTAAAAGGCTATATGCCTCCACTTTATAACATGATTTTTCCTATTTTATACATGCTTGATAAATGTCCCTTGTGTCTACACAGCAAAGATGAAGCCAATCTTTAGTAATGATTTTTCTAGTCAAAATGTTGCATGTATATGATATCATTAATGTTAAAACATTAAGTAACCCTAAAAGTCATGATCTATTGCACATTTGTGATGATAGAGTGGAAACGGGACCTCCAGAAATACTCAGCACTGTGTTCCAGACTTGTGGCTTCCCGACTCATATGTACAGTTTTTTTTCTAAATGCAGCGGTCTGGGCAAAGGAGGATAGAATATTCATCTCATAAACATCCACTGCCGTGTAAAAGTTTCATTTTAAAAGTCAGTTATCCTTCACTAAAGAAAATATCCCCTTAACATGGATCGCTGTGCACGTTCTTCATGTGCCGTGAGTGTGTGTGCGTGCAGAAACTTTTGTCTGAAGACGTGTTACACAGACTGAGTGACACCCGGAGGTTATCGGCTAGTGGCTAGCGTTAGCTTCCTCCAATCTTCTTATTTATGTTCGGTTTAATGGGTGCGAAGCTAATATTGTTGTTTGTGGAATATGTGTTTGCAAAGCTACGTTTTTGGTTAGCTGTGCCCACCACTGCCCGATGAGTACTGCTGAAGCAACGCTTGAGTGCTTTAAGGTGAAGCATTTAAACGTGTGGGAATGACCCAGTCAAAGTTCAGATCTCAATCTAATTAAGAATCTGTCGTTAAAAGATCTCTGTTCACAAGCAAAAACCATCCAACATTAAGGAGCTGAAGCAGTCTTGCATTGGGAATTATTATCCATACTTACATTTTTTTGTTGTTGTTTTCTTATATTTTTTTGTTTCCTTCACAATACAAGATAAATAAAACATCTTCAAAGTTCTGGTCATGTTCTATAAATTAAATTTGAATCTATTCTAATTCCAGGTTGTGAGGCAAAAAAAAGCATGAAAAAATGCCATGGGGTTGAATGCTTTTGCAAGGCGTCGTAGCATCGTGCTCAGGATCTGTTCAGCTGACAGTGGGATTGGTGCACTGCACACTCAGGTGTAACAATCAACAAGGACCGCTAGGGCCAATTCTCTTTTCTCATTTTATGATACCACTTGGTAAATTTATCAGACCGCATGGAGTACACTTCCATTGCTATGCTGATGATATGATACTCAGCTATATTTATCCAAAAAGCCTGATACTACAAGCAAGTGATGAGAAACATAACAACCTGGATCGTCATCTTTGGACCAGAGCACATGAAAAACAAACTGATTCAGCCCCTAAATCTGGATGCCAGTATCTAGAGCTCCAGTAATGATGAAAGGAGCCTCGAAGTTCATCGTCGACCAGAACTTATAATTCTATTCCCATATGAAACATATTCCTCAGACTTCCGTCTTTCACCTTAGGGGTATTACCATAATTATAAATACCCTGTCCCAGAATATCACAGAAAAACTAATCCTGCCAGAGGACATACCACCTTTCATCTTCAAAGAGATTACGCCTGGCCCGGCGTCTCTATTTAACAGTAAAACCCTCCAAAACCTCATGTTCCCGTTCTATAGTTGATACACTTGGGTCTGTTCCTCTGTGTTTAACCCTGACTCTCTCCAGAACTAAGCAGAAGGATACTGTTACTGACATGTTCTCAGTTTCATCCAAGAGATTTCTACCACTGGCTCGGGTGATTATGTCTATGTTTGGCTGTGTTTCTTTCCTAAGGTGAACCCACATAAGGATCCATACTGGCCAATTATACTAAGTTGTGATTGAGTTTTCTCTCTGTTAAAAAAGGAGTAGTTACTTTACTGTTGCCACGTGCTCAGTATGGGGGATTGCTGCAAAGTAAATGACTCAATGTAGTCAGCTGCTTCCTTAGATACATTTTTATCAATTGGTAATAAAATGAATAATTTGAGTATAGGCTACAGTATTATGACTAGGAATAAACTGGAATATATGTCACTGAACAGGAATCTGCCTATGAGTGTATTAACTCTGGAAAGAAGTACAAAGTGATCGTTTAGAGATTTAAGAGGCTTCACTTTAGTACCTGACCTCTATAATAATTTTACTGATCTATCAATTTAAACAGCTTACGGCTGGATTTAATATAAAATTCCAGGGATGCTGTTTCTGCCAGTGGTGAATAGCAACACCTGCATGTGTCAGGTTCCATGTTGTTGCTGCAGATTTGTTACAGCTGCTTGCAGCCTCCACTTGCAATTCAGAAAAAAATATTTTTTTTTTACTTTATTTTTTAGCACATTTATGGCGAGAGGTGCAGCACTGTTATAAAAAGCTGAGTGAGATTCTGGCTATTTTACCTTTCTTGTCCACAACCTGTCCAATTGAACAACTTAAGACAAAGGGGACTTTTATGCTGTGAGTTGGTTTGAACCAAGTCAAAGGTGAGGGAGGTTCAGACTAAATTGTTGAAATTATCTCTAATATGTATTTATTTATTTATTTTGCTTGCTAGTTGAAAAATAAATAGGCAAATCAACAAGACTTTGTAAAGTTCCAAGTCAATATATATTTTTAGGGGGGAAGCAACATGGGTTTGCACCGGTTTTAAAAAGTGGAATATTGTTTTTCATATTTACATTTCTCAAGTTTTTAACTGAACTCATCCAACCAAAGATTCTCACAAGTCATCTTGCCAAACAGACGCGGAGGCTCCACTTAAAAACCGCAATATGGCTAAAGTTTGCAGTAGCTTCTCAGTCAGCAGATCGTGGATATACTGAAAGGGTCGTGATTCCTTTCTTGTTCGCTTTCCTCTCTTTCTCCATTACACGCACTTGGCTGCGTCCTCGGTGCTGATCTAGCTGCTGCCCCCGCGCGTAAATGGAAAGCTTTTACGCACCGCGCGTGTTCACTTTAAAGGAGGTTTAAATCGCTTTTTTTTTTTTTTTTTTTTTTTTTTTGCCTGTCCCATGCCTCGCCTGGTACTTAAGTAGGGCTCCAGCAGCACTGGTGATGCGCCGAGGAGGTGAGGGATGGATGCGGTAATACCTCACAGAGCTAACACCAGAGGGTGGGGGGTAAAACGCGAGGCGTGCGTCAGCGGCAACTAAGCGCCAGAGGGAACAGAGACATCAATAACATCGCGTTCATCAATAAGGAATCTGGATGGAGTAAGGACTGCTTAATTAAATAGGCTGCTCTCTGAATTTGTATATGCTTTAATCTGATGACCCCCAAAGGAGAACATCCGAGGGAAGACTCTCCAGCACCTCCATCAGTGGAACAACTCACTCCTACCGCTCAGTGATGGCTATCAACACTGATGCAGCCTTCGAGAAAAGTGGCCTGGGCGAGAGGGAAGTCTCCAACCCAACCGACTTCCAGGACACCGAGAAGCTGCTGAGCAAAGCCCCCGCCGAGCCGACCGGGGAGAGCAACCTGAAACCCACCGACTCCTTCTCTCTGAACCTCAGAGGCAGCGTCCGGTCGCTGGACGCGGAGCAGAACGGACGCAGATCCCCGCTGAAGTCGGGCTCTGTCGGGCACCTGACGGCCCCACCCAGATCGGCTTCCCGGCTCAGCCTGGGCCAGCTCTCCTCCCCGGTCCCGCGGGGCTCTGAGCCCCCGAGTTACCTCTGGCTGGCCGTGCTGGCCTGCTTCTGCCCCGCGGTGCCGTTCAACATCTGTGCCTTGTGGTACGCGAATGTGGTGAGTGCTGCCTTTCTTTACAATGTTAAATCTCTCAACTACTTTTCTGTCGGCTTCGTATACTCTTTTTTGGCACCACAGGTGGTTTTCCTCCAGTTGTGCGTTTAAATAATTAATGCTTCGTGTATTTTCCTTTTCCCATCAGTCGAGGTCAGTTCTCCACACGGGAGATATTGAAGGAGCAAGAAAGTATGGGCGTCTATCAATGCTGTTCAGCGCGCTGGCATTGGTGCTGGGTGTGGCTGTAATCATCTTCATAGTGCTTACAATAGGTATGGAAGACAAGCATGCAACCATCCCACGGGGCAGGGGCGGTATAGGTTGACATCAATGTGTGTGATATTTTTTTTTTCTCTGCCCTCTTTCTCGCAGAGCTCCAAGACTGAATCAAGCCGAACGGGAAAGAGTTTCCTTTAACACCAGGTCCCACATTTGCACAGAGGAAGAGGGATCTCAGATTGAAGATGAGGGGGTGGGGGAGCCCAAAATATGAGTTGAAAAAAGTCTGAAGGAAATCCAATGTGCACATTTTTTTCGATTTTGTTTTTCTGCTCTGGACTAAAAGAAAAAGAAAAAAAAGAAAGAAAGAAAAAAAAAGAAATGAGTATGAAGAAAGATGGTTTACGTCATGTCTGCTTTCCAGGAATCAGTCCTGCTTGACATCCCCACAAACTCAGGAATAAAGGAATGAGGATGAAACGGCAAAACCCCTCCAGATATCAAACTAGTGGGACTTTGAGGTAAATAAACCCTAAGAATTGAAGGTCTACCATGAGAACATGTGAGATGGAGAGTGAGGAGACAGAAACGAAACCAATGCAACCCCTTTCCTGCTTTGTTTCCTGGTTTGGCTTTTTAAAAAACTGCTACGAGGACTGACCGGACTTCTATGGCTGATGGGGGGAAAAAAATCTGTTTACAAAAAGTTTAAAATAGAGTTGCACCAATCAGGTTTTTTTTTTTTTTTTTTTTTTGGCGTCTAATCTCATTTCAGTTCTTTATGCTGCGGGTTCTTTGTAGTAGTTCTGAATCCAACATCAAACTTTTATCTCCCAAAAGCTCCTCATAGACCGTGCCGGTTTCTGCCATTATTAATTAGGAATCAGGGAGGCCGCACAAAATCCTGGCCCCGGAGCCGGTACTTTGGACACCCATGGTTTAAAGTATGAAATGGTGGTTTATTTCGATGCATTTAATCAATGAAAAAAAAAAAAATAACATTGAGATTTTTCAGGATTTGACCTGGCGCTCACAGCAGATCCAGGAAAAGCCGTCCGCCTCTGATCTCTCGCCGACTGACTGGTGCATCTCTAGTTTAAAAACACATCTATCTCAACAAAGCCTTTCTGCTGTTCTGGTGGAGATATTTTTTTCTTTGCAGGCTAACCCGATAAACTGTACCGATTCCTGGTTGGCTTCCACTTAGCTGTGTAGATGTTTACAATATATGATAATGAAATGAGGTGTTTCCCTTTATATGCACTGATGTTGGCACTCTTGATGTTCATGTTTATACGTTCATACTGTATGACTGGTTTACTGTGCCATAGCTCTGCATGGCTGAAATAAACTTGACTGAGCATGACCGATCTGAAAGCTCACCACCTTTTAATTAAGAAACAAAAAAAAAAAAATGTACATCAACAGTATACAATCCCATTTAAATCTCCTTATGCATTCATAGTGTTAACATTACAAGAAAAAAAAAAAGCAGCAATGTAAAAATTAAACATCTTTTAGGGAAAATCTCTCTTAGTTACAATACAGGAAAGCATTCAAATCTCTTGACGGCGCACGATCCGCGTTACAGTCGATATTTAGTGGAAAGTGTAGAGCAGAAGCAGAATGGTGCAGATGCCAATCACTCCACCTAGGATTAAAGAGTCCCTCCTCTTGCGCAAATTGATTTTCTGGATGAGGTTGTTGATAGCAGGGAAACGATCTGAGGAGAGGGGAACGGTGAAGGAAAAATGACTAAGACGTGAGCCAGGCATAGCAAGAGACAAAAAGCAGCAGGCATAGACATAGCCATGCAAATAATAATTCTTAAAAAAAAGAATAAATGGGAGCTAATGTTCATACAGAAATGTTCAGAGAGCACAAACAGCTGAGATCTTAATCTGACGGTGAGACGAAAAGCAGAACAATCTCAGAGCTAAAAAGGATACTGGCCAGAGTTGTGACCCTGGTTTGAATGGACTTCAACATCCCACGCTGAAATGTGATGTTCTCCTTCGTAGCCATGGCGATGCTGTAGGAAGACAAACCATGAGAGAGCATCAGCAGCAGCAGAGGCTGGGAAAATATATCTGCCTCTGTGAGATCACGTTACACTGTGATATCACCGTCTCCGCTAATGAGCTGAGAAGTAAGAAAGTCGGCCTTTAATCGACCGGAATGAGCTGGGATTCCTCCTGATGTGTGGGAGCAAAGAGGGAGAAGGGGGGGAGAGTGGATGGAGCGATAAAGCTTACCTTATCGCGTTGTCGATGAGACTGTTGGAGCTGTGAACGTGAAAAAAAAAGAAAGAAACGAGATTAAAAAGTCAGACAGCTTACGCTTAAAATAACCCGCTGAGACGATTTCAAAAAGACTTCAGGTGCACTGCAAAAAGGGAACTAAAAGTAAGTAAGATTTTCTTAAAATTTGTATATTTTTCCTTGATTTGAGCAGCTAAATAAGACTATTTGCCAATGGAATGAGACTTTCTACCCCTAAAATAAGATAATTAGACATCCCCGCACTTGAAATAACATGATGGAGATGAATTGTTGTTATTCTAAGTGCAGAAATCTTATTCCATTGGCAAATAGTCTGATTTACCCGCTCAAATCAATGAAAAATACACAAATTTCAAGATGATTTTACATACTTGGAGTTCCCTTTTTGCAGTGTGGGTTATGCACTGAGCCCGCCACGTTTTATTGTTTCATCCAGGAAGGGTCCGTAAAAAGCCTCAAAATAAATTCACACTGAAAATTGTAGAAAAATCAAACCTTGAAATCTCACATGTAGAAACTATTATTGGTATCCAAAGCCCTGGCGCCACAAGTAGTGATATTCCTGTGAATGCTTTGTTGACCACTCAACTACCAAATTAATCTTTACCCGTTATTTCCGTTTCTTCAGGGATCTCTGGTTAGTCGCTCTTTCGACCATCTCTCTTTATCATCCAGAGTTCTGGGACTTCTCTGATGCCATCTTCTCTTCAGCTCTGCCCACAGTTTCCTAAAGGACTTAGTTCTGCAGACGGCCAATTTTATAATCATTTTTGTGTTGATTTGGATAGATTCTTTGTTGAAAAGGCCAAGTAGGTGAAGCTGTTTTTCCGGCAGATAATTTATTCAACATGTAAGCAGCCTTTGTAGGACCACCAGGCCCACAGCATCACACACTCTCTGCCATGATTAACTGTGGGCATGAGGTGTTTTTCTACATATTCATCCATTGTTTCTGACCAAAATGCTCAATCTAAAGCTGAATCCAAAAATTACTGTCTGACATTAAATCAATATAAATTAAAATCAGACGTATTTTAATATGTATTTTGATGCATATTAATGCTTCCACACGTTTAATATTGTATGAAGGCAAAATAAAACTAAAACTACTACTATATTCTCACAATTTTATAACTTTATTCTCGTAATTTCCATAAAGGGAAAAAAAAAAAATCCAACCTCCCCCAAAAGGGGGTCGCAGGTCTCAGGCGCGGTTATTTTGAGGCTCCCAGGCTGATAGGTTGGTGAACTCCTTCCATAAAAAAATGTGACTAGCCTTAATCTTGTCTGACCAAAGCACATAGAGCTTATAGTTTAATAAATTTCACATGTTTCCGTTTGTGACGGTAGAAATGGAACGTTGTTGTTTTTCCGGACATTCTTCCTAAACCACCAGCTTACATGTATATATAGCATCGACTCATTATTCTGGAGACCTCAGGGTGTCACTTGTTGCTGAAGTTCTCCAAAAGAGAGCTTTGGAGATTTGTTAAATCCCTTATTGTCGTGCTTACAGTGCAAGTTGGAAAGATAATAAGGGCTCCTCTTGCAATTTATAAGCCAGGGTGTAAAAGAAATGGACCTTTGTGTCATCAGGTATTTACAGCTGGGGGAACAGAAGGTCTTTGATTCCCAGGAAACTTAAAACTGTAAATTATAAATGGAATATTTATTTTAAAGGGGTGTTATTGGCTTAAAGACCCTCCACTTATTTCTTACTATTACATTTATTAAAAAAAATGTAAAACAGTTTAAAATCTTATAATTTATTCTTATGCCTCTTGAGCAGGGGTGTCTATAGAGCTGCACTGCAAAAACTGATCTAAAAATAAGTAAAATGTTCTTAAAGTTAGTGTATTTGTCCTTGATTTGAGCAGGTAAATAAGATTATTTGCCAATGGAATGAGTATTTTGATCCCTAAAATAAGATAATTAGACATCCTGCACTTGAAATAAGATGATGGAGATGAGTTGTTCCTATTTTAAGTGCAAAAATCTCATTGGCAAATCATCTTATTTACCTGCTCAAATCAAGGACAAATACACAAATTTTAAGAACATTTTACTTATTTTAAGTTCCGTTTTTGCAGTGTGATAGTGTCCATATGATGACTTGACATGACATGACTGAAAGCATAGACTTAGTCACAAAAGTACACACATTTTTTTTAAATAAAACCCTGCAAGGCAGGATTCCTGGATAAAAGAGGATGTCGGTCAACTAGATTTCAAATATTCTGAGTCACATATCTTCTCTGGGCATATTTACATATTAAAGCAGTGGTCCTACTTGAGTAAGGTGCATGTAAGGATACCAGGCGTATAGAGGAAAGACGGCGGACTAGAACGCACACATCAGAGTTTCAGCAGGCAGCCATTAGCAGCCGAGATAAGTGACGTAGAGAAAAATGAAGTGTTTGGTCCAGAGCTGAGAGAGGATGGAAAGGCAGCAGCGTGCATCCTCTCAGACTCCACTGGAGACCAAAAATCAATACAGAGCTTTATATTTTCTCCGTCTACTCGTCTCCCACTGTCTATCCGCTGCAGTCCTCCGCCTTTTTCTGCCAAGCCTGCATTAGCTGGGACAAAGCTGTGCTTTTACCATGATCCAATTTTTCTTGATTTACTCCGATTCTGTGAAACTACTCTTCACACGTCAGCAAAACCTCGGGCACAGCAGAGTAAAGCCTGGTATTAGGCTTTAAATGAGAGTAAATGTATATATATGATACCGCTGGCTCTTCAAATGAACTACAACTGCGTAAAACGAAAGAAAAACTTAAAAGATTCCCCCTCTTTTACGCACTTAGTCTAATCAAACCTTCAGAGACAGTTGTGTCATCGTGTAGAAAGAATGTGTCAGACGGAAAAGTTTATTACTTCTTCTGTGATTTAACCCTAGACGACCCATGGACTCCGTGTCTGATGTATATAAACACGCGTCCAGCAGGTTGCAGCTTCATTATTATTACATCAGGCCAAATGGGCGTGAGGCAAAGTGGAAACTAGCGTCAGCATCCGTCTGCAGCCTGCATGAGATCAGCAAGCAACTTACCTGCCTGATAAAAGCATTATATGTGACAAGTTCCACAAAGATTGTTGCTGATGCCTTTGAACGACTCAAACAAGCACAGTCGTTGGCTTTGTTTTGTTAGCTTTTATATTAACTGCATCTTTATATCCTCATTTGTAAGACGCTTAGGATTAAAGTGTCTGCCAACTGCAAAAGCATGAACATCCGAATGAACCAAAAATTGAACGCAACATGTGCTGCAGGTTTGGTGCCCAGAGCTCGTGGCTGGCTGTTGGAAACAATGCTGCCGCTCTCACACTAATCTGATATTCTGATTCATTAAACTGCAACTGTATGAGTTTCAGGTTGCTCTCTCTCAATAATTCGATCTATGTAGGTTATTCAAATAAAAAAGTGAAACCCGTGTACTATTTAGATTCTTTACCCAGAGAAGGATACATCTAAAGCATCCATGTCTCTTCATTTTGATGATTATGGATTACAGCGAATGAAAAGCCAAAATTCAGGTTCTCAGAAACTTGAATTTTACATCAGGACCCTACTTCATGATTGTGTGGGTCACAACATTTATGAATTAAAATACTTTTTTTAAATTGGGTTTATTTAGTATTCTAAAAAGTAAAGGTGCATTTCATTATAATATATATATATATATACACACACACACACACACACACACACATATATATATATATATATATATATATATGTGTGTGTGTATATATATATAGATAGATAGATAGATAGATAGATAGATAGATATATCTATATCTCTATCTCTATCTATATCTATATATATCTATATATATATCTATATCTATATCTATATATATATATCTATATATATATATATCTATATATCTATATATATATATATATATATATATATATATATATATATATATATATATATATATATATATATATATATATATATATATATATATATATATATAAACCACAATTGTCATAACTATATTAATTCATGATCAGAAAGGGTTGTTTGGATGAGATATTTAGTAGGCTGTCATTGCATTGGATCCCAATAATATACTGCATATTTGGGGCCAGTTGGGTGGACTCTGCCACCTCCAGCCTCTGATAAAAAACCTTACTGACTGAAATCCTTAAGGAGAGAAATAGAGTAATTGCAATGATTGAGAAAAAAAGAGGAATATTAGCTTCGCTCCAAACACTTCTTCCTAATATTCGACAATGATTTTGTGAGTGGATGTTTTACTAATATTGTGCAACACTAGCTGTAAGCCATAATTATTAAAATTAACTGAAAAAGCCACCTGAAATGAATCACTCTTTGTAATAAACCTATTTAACTTAGACTTTTTAAAATCAAATTACTCAAATGAATGAACTTTTTGAGACTGTTCCTTTTTATTGAGATGCTCTTGCAAATGATTAGCATTTCAAGAGAACATAATTTACTCTTAATACAAACTATGCTTCATCGATAAAATGCTATTTTATGTGCAGTGAACATGCAGCAGAATAGCAGTAAAGTGCATTAGGCTATATAAGGGGGGAGATTAAACATTTACTAGCCTCTAAAAGAAATAAATCTGCCTGAAATCAAAAATAGATATTGATGTTGTTGTTGCTGTTGTTTATGAGTCTTATACTTTAATCTTACATTAACAACAAAAATGCTAATTTTTCTAACTAATCTCAGCCAATCAGCTTTAATTTCAACAAATTTTTTTTAATTTTATACCCAATATTTTTATACAGCGCTCACTGCCCATCACTAATGCTGTCTTTATCACTAACACTGTCTTTTGCTGATTGTATATGTTCATGCTCAGACATCAGGATCATCCAGGTGCTTCTCTTCAGACTTTTGTGTGCTGCTGATCAAATACATTACCTTTATCTCAGAATGCATTAAACTGTTGATTTGGCCACTCCTTTGCTTTGTTTATCTATTGCCTCTGGGTAAGAATGGAGGAACTTGTAAAGAGCCAACCCACGGTGAGGAGCTTTTTCTCCTCTAATCGTATTTGCACTGCAAACATGAGACTAAGAAGTTACACAGCAGCTAGCTAACATTAAAGTCAAAAACAGATTACGTATAGCTTTCACTGTCGGTCCATTCCACCGTGCTTGGTATCCAATATCAACTTTCACCGCTATGCAGACGATACCCAACTCTACACCTCCATGTACCTTCCTCTCTGTTTACATGATATTAAATATTGGTTCACCTAAATCTTCCTAAATCCAAACTGTGATCATCTGATAAACACTTAGCCGTTATTTTATCCAATTCTGGAATCTGTTCTGTGAAAAAAACGTAACATATGTTAATTATACAGACGGTTGTTTTGTTAGTGGCTTGTTTTAAAAATAATATTACACATTATGTTTTAATCCTCTATCTTTTTTCTGACTGAAACCCCTTACTGCCTAAATTTATGTATAATTATATAAAAAGACCACACGTTTTTGCTGTGAAGCACTTGCTAAAAGGGACATATCATGTAAAATCCACCTTTTTTTAGTCCTTAAATACATTTTGGTGTTTTTTGTGGAATCTCCTGGAGTGCAGAAAACTTGAATGTAGTCTGTCCAAGAGGTTTTAGGTCATATTTTTCAAACAGGTAATTTTTTTCTATTCCCTATTACGTTTTAGGAAATAGTTGCTTTTAGATGGACCTCAGAACAGGGGCAAGAAAGGGAGAACGTCAGGGTCAATTAACGAGAAATTCATACAAATGCAATGCAGATCCTGTTTTATGTACACCACAGCTGAATGATTTAAATGTGAGAAGGATTTAAAAGCATGATATGCTTCCTTTAAATTTAATAAGAGTTTATTAATTTTATTATAGTAGATAGACTAGATATAAATGTAGATATTTCATAACTGGGCATAAATCCAACAGCTAGACAGCAGCAGTGTGCTTCTGCTCTGATTCTTGATAGGTGTGAAACATGCATCAACAGACATCAAAGCAGATTAAGAACAGAAGCGGGTTGAGATGAATTTGCAACATTACTCTAAAAAGGGGTTAATCCATTTGTTTTAATAGTGAATAAAGAGTGTAGATAACTACGGGCTTGGAAATCAACAGAACCTCAGCTAATTTGTTGTGGAGACCTTTTGGGTAGAGACAGGAAGGTGTTTACAAAATGTATTACCAGTAACAAAGAAATGTGACTGACAACATAAATACATTTGTGAACATAATCCAATAAATGGAGTTCAAAACAAACGAATCGCTCGCTGAAACGATAAATACAAACACTTTAAATGAGACACACAAAGATTTGGTCTAAAATGTCCCAAGGTTTTTCGCTTTTTAAAATAAATGAGAAATTGTCTGATACAGTGTAAACCAGTCATAATAGGTTGTTTGCACATACTAAATATTATCTATTTCTTTATTTAGCTGCGAGGGTTAGAAATCTCTCTTACTTCCTGAGATGTTCATGTTCCTTCAGAAAGATCTCGGTCCTCCTGTTGTTCACCCCTGTGCTGCTCTTGTAGGATCTGGTGAGGAAAAGAGAGCAGAGAGGGCATTTGGTGACGTGGAGCTAGAAATAACACGCCGTATAAAAAAGTTTTTCTTTTAAAACGGTACATGTTCTGATAAAACATATGACGAGGGAGTACCATGACAATAACCTCTCTTTACTTTGGCACCATAAGAAGTGATGCATCAATGAAGTCAAGCTTCTTTTTTTTATGGCTTAATAACACTTCATCAATTTACTGTTTAAATCAGTTAAAGTCCCAGGATCACTCTACATGTTTACATTGTGGTGGCAGGACAAAAGAATAAAAAAAAAGTTTCTTGGCATTTTTAAAAGTTTAATTTGATATGTGCAATTTGATTTGATACACATATAAAGCCCTTAATATAAAAGCTCCATCATATATCAGAGCTCTGATTACCCCGTATGTTCCTAACAGAGCACTTTGCTCTCAGACTGCAGGTCTGCTGGTGGTTCCTAGAGTCTCTAAAAGTAGAATGGGAGGCAGATCCTTTAGCTATCAGGCTCCTCTCCAGTGGAACCAACTCCCAGTTCGGTCTGTGAGGCAGACACCCTGTCTACTTTTAAGACTAGGCTTAAAACTTTCCTTTTTGACAAAGCTTATAGTTAGAGTGGCTTAGAAAAATAGATCTTGATGTCCTCCAGCAGTCTAAGTCTATAGCAGCATAACTACACTCTGCTGAGTTCTTCTACTGTTCTCCAGTTTGCATTGTTTGTTATTTCAACTTTTAACTTTATGTTCTCTGTCTTTTTTCTCTTCATAGTAGGTACACCTGGTCTAGGTTGACACTGAGCCTGGTTCTACAGGAGGTATTTCCTCCCTGTTAAGGGGGAGTTTTCCTTTCCACTGTCGCCACATGCTTGCTCATTATGAGGGATTGCTGCAAAGCCATCAACAATGCAGACGACTCTCCCTGTTGCTCTACGCTCTTTCAGGAGGAGTGAATGCTGCTTGTCAAGACTCTATGCAATCTGCTGGGTTTCCTTAGATAGGAAACTTTTTGACCAACCTGTCTGGAGGGTTTAATTGAACTGGCATACCTCCAAAGCAACTACTTGTCACCAGTCCACCATCATGACCACCAAATGTTGGCCTATTTTGCAGCCAAAACATGCATGAACTTACCTCCCACCATTGTACTTTTTTACTATTGCTATATGTCATTAAAGATAAACCCAAACATCTGATCAATTACGCTGCAGAGCAACTAAGCAGCAGACTAATCACTTTTTCTATCTTAGGCTTAACCCACCTGAGTGATTTTGATTTGTAACGGGAAGAGATAAAATAAACTAATGATTTGCTGAAGCACATGGCACAGAAGAAAAATGTTAACATACTGTAGTTACTAATAATTTAAATACAAAAATATGTTATTGATTTACATGATATTTTATGAATATGGATTAACTTATTTGATGCATGCATCTCCAGTTTTATTAACGTTTTCTTGTGTATGAAAATAGCCAGTATAAACTGCTTAACTGAAAGGAAAAAACGTATTTCCTAGTCTTTTATGCAGTATAAAACTAGTATTTCAGTTTGGAGCGATTAGCTCTGCTTCACCCAATGCATATCTACACCCACCGCCCCATATCTAGACCAAATATCTATAAAATGCATAGTCTACTATCTGCTCTGTTGCCACACACCTTACCAACCCGTCTCTTTGGGAATAATTAAAATTCACTTTCATCACGGTAATCAGTCAGCTTCAGATCCTAACGCATCTCTTCTCCCTCCTTCAGCCTCTCCGTTGCAGCATTTCACCGGAGAGGGCCGGCCACATGTAACCACTCTCCCTCGACTTGGGCTGGATGAAAGCCTTGTGGTTTGATTTACTGTAGAAGGCACTTAGGAAAAGATATCCCCAGAGAAGAAGAGGGAAACTAACAGTGAGAGGGGAGGGATATACGGATCCAGATGAGGAGAGAGGAAGCCTTAATGAAAGGAGATGCCTCTTATTAGAGTATGAAAGATGATAGGGCGATGGGTGGACGTTAACATGTGGAGGGGAGTGAACACAAGCCGCTCATCTCTGCCTCCTGCTGGTTAAGATTAAAACAGCAAATATCCACATGGAAAAATACAAAAAATGTTGTTGCGTTTACCAAAATAAGGTGAAAATAACTACAAATGAACACTTGCAGCTTTAATTAAAAACTGAACTAAACAAACGTGTTGCTGCTTTATCGTTTATCGATGCTATACACTGCTTGAAGTGTGTTTAACATGTGCTGTATTTTACAGTACATGTGTCTGAAGGCACTCACTCAATGTCTCTGTGAACAGAGCCCAGCAGGTCCTCTCGCTCCCGGAGGGTGAGGAAGTTGCTTTTGGTTTTTTGAAACTCGTGTGCGTAGTCCTACAGGACGAAACATTATTAAAGTCCTAACGAGACTTTGGGATATATTAACGCTAATCGACTGAGCAAGCCGAACCGTTCGGCGGTGAGTTACCTGTAGGATGTCTCTGTGCCGTTGTAAGGTGTGCATTAGTGCTGCGTTATGCGACAAAGCTCCAGGGGTGTTTGTGTACTCCGCCATTTTGTCATTGACCGCCGAAAGCTGCAAACAAATTTATTTATTTGACTTCAAATGCTTTAACAAGAACAGGTAAAATAAGAACAAAATGTTTAATGATGACCATTAACTGCAATTACTTCAGTCGTTGTACAACTAATCACTGAAAATCTCTTTTTTTTTAACATTTACTGACTATGCCACACGAGGGACCTGTAACCTACTTTAGTCAAGAGCTGCTCCACTTCAGAGGTCATGGCCTTGAGCATGTTGTCTTGGAACGGGCCAAACGACTCGGACCTAATTTAAGGAGGGAAATAGAAAGGACTTTAAGGTTCAAATGACAAATTACTACAGTTGCTGCTGGAGTTGTTTCTCTTTTAAATCTCAATTGTGGCAACATTTTATGGCAAAATTCTGAATGACTCGACTTTCCCTGGAGGCGAGAGACAACTCCACACATGGATGGTCTCAGGATACGTCACTGTTTAAATTAGTGGTCCCCAACCCCGGGACCGTGGCACAGTACCAGCCCGTAGGTCATTTGGTACCAGGCCTCGCAGAAAGAATAAATAACGTCTATTATTTCCGCTTTATTATTTGAGAATTTATTTTTATTTTGAGAAATGGCCAGCTTCTCGCCGTTACATCCGTCTATGACTCACTCTCGATACTTGGTGGCTAACCGTATCGCTAAGGCTATGAAAACAAGAACTGATCCTGACTGCCTCTAAAGGCATTTGCCGTTAACTTTTAGGAGAGGCTGCGCAGTGATGGCGGCCGTAAAAGTTTGTGAGGACTGTTTCAATTAAAAAAGTAAAATTCCTACAGAATAGCTCGGACATAATCAACCCACTTCGGGTGTCATTGTTCCCCCACTATCTCTTTGATGGCACCGTTTCGATGCAGAGAAACAAGCTCAGGACTCCCGTCAGCATCATGGAGAGTTTTATTTTTCATGCGTTTTATATTTGTGAATATTTATATTATTATATTTAGAGAACACCACAGTTCTTATGCCGGTTGATCGTCTAATTTGGTCGCATTTATCTGCCCCACCTAAAAGACCAGTTTGTGAAAATTACTGTCCGACATCAAACCAGTCCGTGGTGGAACAAAGGGTTGGGGACCGCTGGTCTGAATGATCCAGGACGGCTCACAGAATTGCTCACCTTCTCTTCTTTAGATAATCCTTTTCTTCAGATGTCAAACAAATCTAAAAGGGGGCTTCATCTGAATAATTTACCCCAGTCTCATTGGAGGTTTTGATGGCTTGAATAATGGTTCAATTGGGTGCAATTTTTCTAACAACATTCTTGCCTGTGAGCCACTTTTGATGTAAAGAAAGCATTCAGCCCTTCTATCTCAGTTCACTTAATTTAAAACTTCCCCCTGAGCTCATCACTGGTCAGCACTTGGAAAATAAGGTTTTGATGACCGAGTTAATCTTCATAGACCTTTATTAACTTTCACTTAATTGCATTTTGTCTGCTCCCTCTTCATTACAATGTAGAAATGGAGAAAACGGTCACTATAAAAAGCTAAAGCAGCGAAGATTGTAAAAGAACAAGATTTCTCAGTCTCCACTATTTACTTTTAAGTTGATCAAATTCAAAGATACTGACTGCAGGGCGTCACTTAAATCTGTTAAAAGGTTTGTCAATTGTTTAGTCAAAAGTATAAGCATATGAAACTTTTAAAAAGTTAGTTTTGTTCATTATAAATAATGATGGGTTTTGCTGCTACCTGCTGTCTCTCGGTTGCTGGTCATGGCCGCTGCTGCGGTAACTCGTGCAGAGCTTGCTGAAGGAGACCAGCTTGAGGTCCAGCTCATTCTCCAGCTGCCTGGCCTGCTTACGTAAATCTGAGTGAAGAAATGGGGAAATGTGCTGGGAAAATATTTCCGGGTACAAACAGAGACTTGTGATGTGAAAAATACAAAATTCTGGAACGAGGGTAATCTAAAGCCATCAGAATATTGATGTAACGCGGCATAACGCAGATGGGTTAGACACAGAAAGATATAAAAAAATAAACAAAACTACTCAGCCCCAGATAAGCGGAAGAAGACGGACGGATTCAGCCGATGGCTGAAAACTAGAGACGATGTCTACGGAAAGCAAACATAACCGGAATAATAGTAATTTTCTACATTTCAACTGCTATTTTTTTTTTTATCAACCTAATAGCCTGTTAGTTACGTTTTCCAAATACGGACACATCAAAATTCAACCAACTTGATACTCTGTTTGCCTAATTTCAGAATTCAACTATACTTGTATGCTGTTGTCTGTTGCTGTCTTATTAATGAAATTATAATTTTCTACTGTAAAAAGTCTGAATTCTTGGGTGGAGAGAGGACATTTTTACGAACAGATCTGAACATATACATTATCTCAATCCTCATTGCAAGATCAAAGTGTGCAATATCGCGATAGGAAAGAATGAAATGACTGGAAGGAATCTGAGGTGTTTTGAACTAAACCTCTGACTTTCCAAAGTATATTTAGACACTAAGATGGACGCTCGTTGTTTATTGCCCACAATTTATCCAGATCTTAGTGACCGAGATCAGAGAAGGGAGAGTGGTGGGGAAGCTGGTGATTGAAAGAGAAAACGAGGTTTTTTACCTTTTTTTGGGAAGAAAACGAGGGAAAACACAGTTTAACTCTAATCACAATTGTCATCTCAATACTCAACAACAGCTGTGCAATGCCATGTTTTTAAGCTAATACAGCCTACCTTTATAGTATATTACTCATAAAAAATAAAATAATATTCATCAAATTGATTTTGCTCAAACGTTCTATGGCAGAGTTCTACAAATTACACCAACTTTTGAGATTAATTTTATGATTAGTATTCTATTTTTTCACACACTTCAATGTCAATTGAGGGGATTTTTTTATTTTTAAATACTGTAACTGTCTGCCCAAATACTGATATTTATACCTTTGAAAGGTCTTTCCAATCAACTCGTTTATTTGACGAACAGCTCTTCTCCGAACATGCCTCTAAGCAATGCCAATATTTATAATACTTTATATTATTAGACAACCTGAGCTCTATCCTAATGTATCTAGAACAGAAAGTGGTGCTCTATTCAAACAATGTTAGATAATACAAGTTTACTGTGACTACTGTAGAGTCATGGTTACCCCGGTGTTTAAACTTTAAGCCTTAGTGAATAATAACATGGAATGCTAAGTTATAATCACTATTCACATTGGTTTTGGGATAATGAGCTAGGTATTTGTTTCAATAAAGCTTTATTGTTATTGGTTTGTTTCTAATTTCTTACATAAAAAAGAAGCAATGGATTAACTTACACACCGACTGGTAGTTATAAACCAACTAAGTGTAACAAAAACGAGTTGTTTGAGTTTTTGATAAAAACTTTAACTTCGACGTCGTAAAGTGCCAGCATGCTAACAGGTTAGCTTTGAAAATAATCAAAACGTCTCCTTTGCGCAGGCGTCAATTTTATTCGCGTCGCGTGGCGTGAGCCGATAAATATGAGTGACCTGAACTGACAGAAAACAGCAAACATATGTATGAGTCGATTGTTGCTTTATTTTTGTTGCTGTAACATTACTTACCTTCCCAGTAGTTGCTGCTGGTTGCCATGACTGTTGTTGACATGTCATCATCGGCCGTAAGGGAGAAGCAACTGTCGCACCTCTTCCGTAAACTACGGCGCCCCCTAGTGGCAAATGCGTGACTTGGACGTTTTCTTACTGCTCACCCTGATCCTTTTTTGTTTGTTTTATGTGGGGTTTTTTTAAGGTGCCGTAGTTTAATAAAAAAAAAAAATTAAAAAAATCTCATGTTATATTGTTCTGTAAATTCAGCTTTTACATTTTTTAAAGGTTCTTTAGATTCATAACACTCAAGGAAGGAAAAAAACATCTACTTTAACAATTCAGGAAGTCAATTAGGATGATTATGGTTTAAAACTAATAGAAATACAAAAGCATATTTTTTGTTTCAATAGAGTGACACAAATGATGCACAGAATCTATTTTTCTATCATATAAAGGTCAGTCTATCAAAAAAGTATGACAATGCATTGTACAGTACAGGCCCCCTGTATGGTACTTCTTATGCACAAATCACTACATCAGTGCAGCATTGAGATGACCAGCCTGTGCCTCACTGAGGTGTTAAGGCAGTTCAGTAATGGCAGCATTTAGCTTGCCTGCAATGTTGACTCCGATGCCACTTATTTTCTCATTAACTCAGATTCTCTGTGGGGGTAGTTTGCTGTCTAATCAAGCACATTGATACGGTAGTACTTGATAAAACACAGTAGACCAACACCAGCTGATGGCATGGCTCCCTGTGGTTGTGGAAACTTCCCACTCGACATAAAATAACATGAACTCCACCCTTCCTTTTGATTCTGGGACTTTGATTTACCAATGCAATGCAAACAGTTCAATCTGAAGTCTTCCCCAGTGAGCCATTACATGACATTTCTGTGTTTAAAAGCTTTTTTAAAAACTGATCTTCTGTAGTGTAGTAGTTTTACAATAAACTGAACTATAGATTTAGCTGAAAGGCATAATTGTCAAAATTAGCAAAACCAAACGCTGGAAATATGTAATTCTGTGTGTAATGAATGTATTTAATGTTTCACTTAAAGGATAAAAGAAGATAAGGAAAAAAAGAAAACATGCAAATACATCATTATCATCAAACTGTCTTTTTTCTTTGACCATTTTCTTTATTTATCATCTTAAAACACAAGCAGTCATTGATATCACATCAACACCAAGACTGGCGGTTGTTGTGGTTGGAAGCCATCCGTGGAGGAGAATGAAAAGAGCATTGAAGTTAGAAATGTTTTCATCCCCATGCTGGAGCAATCCCCTTTTTTTCATATCTGTCATTCCTAATTTCTGTCTTTCATATAACTTTCCTTTATTTATGTTGTTTCCTTTAAAATAAAAATAAAGAAAAGCAAATGTGCAGGGAACCACTGACGTCAGTAAGCACCTGAGGTTCAGTCCCAGGTCCTGCTTTGACCAGTCGGATCAGCAGAGTTGGGGCGGTTGGAGGTTGTGGGACAGGAAAAAGAAAAGGAGGGACAGAAATGTGTGGGGAGAGAGAGGAAAAGAGAGAGGGGGGAAAGTGAGGAGTGAAGGAAATCCTCTCCCTTTTCAGTGCTGGATCCTCCTGATGGACTGGATCTGGGGAGTCTGGGCGTGGGAGCCAAACTCACGGTAACATTTGTACTCTCCTCCGTGGCAGTCACACTCCATGATGTACTGGTGGCCACGGTATCCAGGGTACTGATAGCACACAAAGCTGCAAGAAAACACCAAGACCTGACATTGAAGGTTTCACAAAGGGAAACAATCATTGATGTAGATGCAAAGATGCCTTAAGATGGACCTGTGTGGCACAGTGACCTTCCATCTCTATGTAAAAATGGCGATATAATAATCAGCGGTCCCAGGTGGTCCGATGATTTTTAGAGAAAATTATGTGAAAGTAGTTCATGCCAGAAGTTTCACATTTTGGTTTCAGGCATCCAGCGTCCCGAGTCAGTGCTGGATGCATCTAATGAATTGACTTAATGGCCACTATCATTTTATTAAAAACAGCTGCTAATTCTACAACATGTATCACAAGAACATTTTCCTAGAGGTGGCTGTAAAGTGCATTTAGTAAAATGCCTCTTAACGTAAAAGTACCCCATCCTTTGGGGGCATAATATTGTGGAAACGTTTACCACCTACTACTAGGAGAAGGTCTTACCTTTCTGCAATTTAGAAAAACTTGAAAACCTTGTTAAAGTCAGATTAGGAGGGAAATTATATCTAATCTGTAAATAAAAAAGCTAAGCATCAGGTTCTGCCCTTTATAACTTCTAGTATTTGTAATATTGACAGGTATAATGCACTTTATAATGGGCAAGGAGGTGTTTGCACTGGTATCTTAGAGCAACGTGTGCAATGTTGTTTTTAGATTAGATTCGATTAGATTAGATTCAACTTTATTGTCATTACACAGGTACAGGTACGATTTTATGTATTGCTTTTAAGTCTGCTATTGTGTTTAACATAAACCTGCCATGTGACAGACAAAAAAAAAAAGTGTCATTTTTTAAATAAGTGACACCATCGTAATAATGTAAATGAAATCAAAATTAAATCGTCATCAGTAATGTTATCGCTCAGTCATGCCGTAGCTGTTGTGCACATGTGTGCCTACGCTGCATATTAGAGCTACAGCGCTCCTGAATGGTCCAGCGTGTCTAAAGCAATCCCTGGCGGCCAGGCTCGACTGGTGATCAAACTTTTTCAAAGAACATTGTCAAATGCACACTAAAGCAAGGCCAGATGACATCTTTCTATGCTACTCAAATGGAAGGCAGATGTGCAATAGAGAAACGGGGATCTTACTGTTGAATACGACTCATAATCTATCTGTCGTAGATTGAAAAACGGGAAGAAGGACTCACGCTCCAGTGTGGATCTGCATGGATCCGACCTCATTGTTCATCCAGCCCATGCCCTGCAGGGAGGGGTAGTCGTCACACAGCTCAAACTGACGGCCCATCATGTTCTCCATCTCGAAGATGGTCATGCGGGACTCCTTGTGGTTCTGGACAGGACAGAGGCAAAGGACCAGCACAGCAGCTTGAGTCGGCGCTCGGCGCTTCGGAACGTTTTTATCGCGTGACTCGTTGAACCTACGGCACAGCAGATGGGCCTGAAGGAGATCATCCTCTCGATGCGGTAGGAGTTGCTGCCGTTGTAAGCCTCGATGCGAGGATAATCACCCTTCTCCAGCACAAACTGCTGGCCGCAGAAGCTGGAGTGCTCGTAGCCCACCCAGCTGTGTGGCAAACGGGGGAGACATATGTGGTTAGCACACTCTCTTCAAACATGAATTCAATAAAATAAAAAAGAGAGTGGAAGCTCATGGGATACATACGCGCCGCACTCCACCTTCAGGGAGCGGATGTTCTCCATCCCACACTCCATGATGTTCTGGCAGCAGGCGGTGAACTCCCTGCGAGTGCCTTGAAAGTACTCCTGATCGTAGACGGTGATCTGAGGGGCACGAACGGATACATTAGAGATAAGGCGAACCGAACGAGCGAAACCGCTGATGGGAAATTTAGCGCCGAGCTCACCTTCCAAGGGCCCATGGGCATAGGGTTTGTCAGAGCCATTGTGTCCTTTTGGTCAGCTGTACCTGTCAGGAAAACATATGAGCAGTCAGGGAGTTGATGGCATAAAAGTCTCACAGTCTTGGTCTTAAAAAAATCTCCACTGGGTATGCAAACATAAGTATGAGTTCAGTTCTCCACCTTCTGCGTTTTTCACATTTGTTTAAATGAAACCTTATTTTCAGGACAGATAAGCCACATCGTCAGACCTCCTACAGCTACAGCCCTGCATTTCTGGTTGATAAAGTACATCGAATGCACACGATGGCCACACATATTGAAAATGTTCTGCGTTGTTAACCTCTCCAGCTACTTTGACCTACCCAAACCGTGGAGCTGTGTGGTGCAGGGTTCCACTGAACAGTCTGCAGGAACAGCGCATGTGGGGGTATATATACACCCACGGGTTACAGGGGGCCGGGGGCTAGGCACGCCCGGACCCCTGTCAGCATTTTGCTTTGTTTTGTTGTGAGGGCCGCAGAGGGACACAAAGAGGGGACATGGCTATACTGCGTTACGTGGTAAATCTATACGTTCGGTGAAAAAAAAAGAAAGAAAAAAAAAAGGGGGGCAGCTTTTCACGACGGGATTTATTATCGGATAGGTAGATCAGAGTGTTAAAACGGTTTTCGGAAAGTAAATTTGCAACTTCTGACTCCAGGATTCACGCAATACCATCAAAAGCTCTTTAAATCAAAAAGGACCTTCTCAACATGTTTGAAATCTAATTCAAACGGGAATTTAGTGTTTTTTAATTCACTGCCAGCTTTTGGAAAGGTTTACTTGAAACTACACGCCAATCCTGTGTCAGCGAGTAAATAAAATCGTTTACATGAGATATAAAACACTTGCCAAAGTGTTTATGCCTTTTCCGCTTTTTCAAATTCTGTTACTCTACATCCACGACATTTGACGTATTTTATTGGGATGTATTATTGGGACAAAGTGGAGTATAGCTGTGAAATGGAAAAAAAATGGTTTTCAGCATACTTACAGGAACTAGCTGAAGAGCGTGGGGTTCAATGTTACGCAGTCCCCGTCACTCTGATGCCCCTAAATAAAAGCAGGTGCAACAATATGTTGCCTTGCTGGAGAAGCAGCATTTAGTTCCTATGCTCCGTTTATCTGGAACAAACTTCCAGAAAACTGTAAAAGTGCGGAAAGCCTGAGTTCTTTTAAATCAAGATTAAAAACACATCTGTTTAAAATTGCCTTTGACTGTTCTAGTTAAACAGTTTTACTGTTTTTAATGTTCTTTTTTGTTACTACATTCTATCCCTACTTGCTTTTATTCTATTTTCTATCTACATTTTATTATTTTGGTATATCTTAATCATGTAAAGCACTTTGTATTGTCTTGTACTGAATTGTGCTATATAAATAAATTTGCCTTGCCTTGCCTTGCCTTGCCTAAAAATCAGCTATGTAGCAAATAGAGTCCACCTGCGTATAATTTGATCTCTGTATGCGTCAAGCTGTTTTATGACGGCCTCAGAAGCAGAGGAAACAATACCTCTCACCGAGAGTTACCATAAAAGCCAAAAGCTATGTAGCTACGTAGAGGACATGGGAAAGAAGGTGAAAAAAGTTGCTCTGGTCACGTGAGAACGATCGTTGAGCTTTTTGGCGTAAATGTAAAACCCGATGTGCGATGGGAAACTAATACTCCACACCAAACCCTTTGTTTCTGCACAACATCTCAGAAGTGAAACACAGCGGTGGCAGCATCATGCTGTGGGGGATGTTTTTCTTCAGCAGGTAACCGTTGACTGGAAGATGGACAACCCTTAGAAGCAAAGAAAAACTCCCGGGAGAATCTGCAGAAAACTTGAGACTGGGGCGGATGTTCCCGCGTCCAGGAGGACGACAATCCTGAGCATACAGCAAGACAATGAAACGGTGTGGCTGAAAGCTGAGTCACGGGTTACAATGGCCCAGTAAAAGACCACACCCGAAATACAGTCACGTATCTGTGGCAAGACGTGAGAATGATCTCGCTTGTCCATGAAAACTAATGGCTACGTTGAAATAGACAACAGAAAGTAGAGATATTACCAGTGGCTTTGAAATATAAAAATGGTGACTGGACCGGAAACCTAAAGAAGTTGCCCAACTCACCACATTGCAGAGGAATAGGCTGGCAAACCATGAGGTTTTGGCAAACTAGCTCGTCTATCATGATTTTTTTTTTCTCCTGATTTATGAATGAAATGTCCAACTGAGTAATCGCCAGTGAAGGTTAGCGGGGGGGCGGTGGCACCATGTGAAAGGCCTCACTGGCAGGTTTGGCAGACACACCACCAAACAGCAGACTGGAACCACTCATGATGATTTATCTTGTTTTATTCATTCATCAAATAAACCGACCGCTTTTCAATGTACTTATTTATCAAACAGCATCAAAAGCCGAGTTTATTTTCTCTAGTCCGTCCTACTACACCAGCGTAAGCAGAATGAACAGTTAGCAGGTGTATAACTGAGCATTCACCCTCTTCTTGCCGCACTGAACAATAAACATTTAGTCATGGCTTCCTGAGGTCAGCACATTGTCCAGACTCCCCGTCTCTGCCTGTGTGTGTGAAAAATGTCCGTTTACGTGCCGTGTCCGTGAAACGATCCGAATGGGCCGGTGCGCACTACCAGTGAGTGGAAGTGCACCTGCGCTTACAATTTATGTCAAAATTAGAGCTTTGTGTAAAAAAAAAAAACATGAATTTATCCGGGTCGAAGTGCAAGACAGGACACGGGCATACGTACGTACGGGTGTGTATGTGCGTCTGCGTGTTTTTGCTGATGGTAGCAGCGGCTCAGACGGGACAAAGGGACGAGCAGACTCAGCAGGCCCGTGTGAAGAGCCCACAGCGAGCATATAGCACACTGTCAGAATGAAAATACTGAAATCCCGCACCCCTACATCACAAAACTATGGTATCTTCTCTGAATCGTGAGCTGACGCAGGTAAAATATGTTGCGCACATGATTAAAAGTTGTGCAAAAAGCAAGCTACATGACATAAAACATAAAACCACAGAGCAAGAGGTTCCTCAAAACCTTGTTTTTTGTGAGCTTTAGAGCCCAATAGTTGTGTTTGGAAAATAAGATGAATGATGCTGCAGAGTGTGTTTTTTTTTTTTAGTCAACCTTGAAGCTAAAGAGCGTGACAGTGACACGCCCCATCTTAACTTAATTAAGTTGCATGCATAACGAGTCAGATGTAAAAAGCTGTATTACTAACCGTTTAATTTTTCTCTCATTCTCAGCAGAGGAAAAATTAACAACTCATTAGTTAATCTAGATTCCCTGAACGTTTCCGTTTACAAACCGCTTTCAGTTCTTTTTAATGATTAATTAAAGAAAAACTGGCCTCTTTATATGTCTGATGCTACAACAGCTGAAAATCCGCAGCTCCTTGCGGACCTGGAGCCTTTGTTTACTCTCTGTTTGTCTCCCTCTGTTTTAAGTGGCTGACTTCAGTTACAGTTGATTCGGCACCGGTGTTATTACTGCAGGCGCTGCCAAAGCAGAGCTGGGATGTGGGACTGAGGTCTCCAGAGGCAGGCCTTTCATGAACAATTAGTAAAACAAGAAACTCAAAAATAGGGTTAAATCCCTAAGAATCATTTCCGTTCTGCTCTCCCCTCAGTTTCTCTAACCGGGATCAAAATAGTAATAATAATTGAACTTTATTGATCTCACAATGGAGAAATTCACTTCTGCATCTTAACCCATCCCCTTGGGGAGGAGTGGGCTGCCACTGTGCGGCGCCTGGGGAGCAATCAGGGGTTAAGGGTCTTGCTCAGGGATCCAGAGTGCAGGCTGTGGGTATCAAACCAGGTACTTGCAACCTTCTCAAAGTGCAAGCACACTGCTCTAACCACTAGGGCACCACCCACAAATCTAAAGACGTCTTCAGCCGAAGAGGGTAATTTATGATTCAACATCTTCCAGTGATCAGTTTGCCTGAACGACTAATTACCTGAGGAGTTATTCAAAGAGGAAAATGAAGAATAACAAATGTTTTTTTATGCACAATCAGTCAAAAATGGAGCTATGTCCACGGTACATCCAGGATAGGCCACCTGTCACTCACAGGACAACACAGAATACGCAAACCTCATGCAGAAACACCCCAGAATCTGAACACAGGACCTTGTTAACACAAGACAGCAGTGCTAAAAAAAAAAAAAGCACTATTAGCAATACACAAAAAAAATACAAATTGTTGTATGGGGCTAAATAATCAGCTCAAGAAAATGACTAGGGAGCCAAAGTGCAAAGAAAATAATGCAGAACAATTCAATTCAATTTTATTTATAAAGCGCCAATTCATGAAACATGTCATCTCAAGGCACTTTACAAAGTCAAATACAATCAGATTATAAAGCTTGGTAAAAAAAAAAATCTTATTTCAGGGAACTCAGGTGATTGCATCAAAGTCCCGACAAGCAGCATTCACTCCTGGGGAACCGTAGAGCCACAGGGACAGTCGTCTGCATTGTCCATGGCTTTGCAGCAATCCCTCACACTGAGCAAGCATGAAGTGACAGTGGAAAGAAAAACTCCCCTTTAACAGGAAGGGGAAACCTTCCCGGGCTCAGTATGAACGGTCACCTGCCTCGACTGACTGGGGGTTAGAGAAGACAGAGCAGAGACACAACAAGAGAGACAAAAAAGCTCAGAAGCACACATTGATCTAGTAATCTGTTTTACATTAGATGGTAATAGTGGATAATTACCAACATATTTTTTCTTCCTTATTTCCCCATTTTTCCTCTTTTTTTTAGATGATCATATAATGATCCCTTTGAAAAGGTATATAGAGATTGTTCAAATCTATTGTATAGTAAGTTGTCAAAATGAACACATATCAGTAATTTGTCACCTGATAGAGAATATTGCATAATCTTTTTTTATTTTTAACATTTCTTTAGGTTTTACTCTTTTTTGAAGCTTTAAATGATTTAGCGAAGAGATCAGAACGAGAGACACTGCAGAAGGAAATAGCATCTTACTTTAATGACTTGTAAAGTCATGTCCTGTGTCATTGAGACATATTTAGTGTTTTTTTTATTTTTACACAGTATGCAGTGTGAAAAGCTCACACCCTTGTGCTTTTACCGTAAAGCAAGCCATCTCTCATTTTAATGGAAGATAGTCTGACACACAAAGGGACAGACTATAAGTAGAAGAAGACAGACAGATGTTGAGTGTGTCCTTTATTAATTAGACCAGATCAGCAGCTATAGGGTAATGCATGTGTGTTAATCAGTAGTCAATATGGTAATTAGGCCTAATCTCTCTTGGTCTGTTGCTTTCTTAAAGTTCTTACATTAATCCTAAGTGTCCTCTTTTTTTACAGGAACCAGTTCCACGTTGATGCTCAAGTTCCTATGTTCCAGTGCTCTGCTTCCACGTTCCTTTGACTGATCCCTCTCGTGAATATCCTCATGGTTCCTCTGGGCGCCCCGTGTGATATCAGCCGCTTGGACCAATCGGTAACTTACACCATGCTTGCCTGCATGTCCACCCTTTGCTCCTCCAACGCCATTCCTGGAAGAGAAAAACAAGGCACAACATCACTAAGTCACCATTCATCACCACCTGTCAATCTCAGACTCTGTGGATTTGCTCGCCTCCTCCTGGACCTCCTCCACCACCGCTAACAGAATCTATCAGCAACATATTTTATTATTATCCATCATTTCACTCTGCAAACAATAACCCTGCTGTAAACCCAGCAGATCCATTCACAGGAGTATTGTTCTCAATAGACCTTTCAAATCGTCATGTTGTGTCCGTCATTGTTGCCAGCACCAGAGTCTTTATCCAGACGACCATGACAGCAAATCAAACACTGCAGGAGAAACATTTAATACGGAGGCACTACAACCAAATCGCTAAAGAATGCTACGAAAAAGGATTTTCCCACTCACACGTCTTTGTCTTTAGAAGGCTTCTTTGCCATCATCCTATTTACCTTTCGTCACAGATTTGCTATCTAATTCAAGTTGGCAAATTGGGAAAATAATGTTGATAAAACTAAAAGATGACTAAACTTAAAGGGGACACATTATGCTTTTCAGTTCTTCCTTTTCTCATTGAAATCATTCAGTTATGTCCTATATAAAGTGGAGCTGCTGTGCTTTGGTCTGGATTCCTCATTAATTCACCGCCATGTTCCCCCTTCTTAACCCTGTTCTGACGTGCATCTGAGGGCAACTCGTTTTAGTACCGTCGCTTTAAATCTAAAGGAGGCACAATACTGTGACATAATAGCAAAAAGAGAAAATAGAAAGGCTTGGAACAAATGACTCAAACACTATATAAGGGTATCTACATTCAACTTTTCCGCACTCCTAGAGACTCGCAAGTTCACAACAAAATGTATTTGGGCTAAAAACATATTTTTCTTAATTGATATGTCCCATTTGGGGCATTAATAATTTGGGGCTCAATCTGGGGTGACATTTCGGCTCACAACAGATACCGAAACACATTTGCAGTATCCTCATCTTAAATCATCCAAACGTTAGATACATGTTCACTTTAAATGCTCCCATTCTTTTGTATTTGTTTGGTTGTGGAAAAGAATAAACAGGATTTCCCTCATCCTCCACAAGGGGTGCTGGGGGCTGGGGTTGTGGGGTCAACAAGGGGGGCTTCCCTCTTCCAGTTCCAATGCCATCCTCAGAAAACCAAAGATCTGCTCGTTTATTTTAAAAAGTGTGGCATACGGGAACCCAAAACGTTAACTAAACACCGGATTCATTTCTTACGTTTAGTTTTATTTTTGTATGTGTGTGTCAAAATGGCGCATTGTGTTTTATTGTTTGGTTTACTGGAGAAAGATCCCCCCCCTCTCTCTCTCTCTCTCTCCTGCCCTCTGGACCAAAAACAACCCACGCAATGCAAATGTTTAGAAGAGCTCAGACACAAAGAGTTGTACATCATGTTTATTGCCGTGCGCACTGGCGGCTGGCAGCGCAGACTGTGCGCAGATCCACCAGCCGCTTTCTGCGCGGCTGAGCATCCCACCCCCCTCCTCCTCCTCCTCCTCCTACCCTCCTCCTCCTCCTCCTTCTTAACGGCCACGACCATCTGCCGCCTCTTTTTGTAATTTCTAACCCAGCAGATTATTTCCCTCAGACGTCTACTTGCACTTGACACAACCCCAAACATCGCCTCACGGGAGCAGCTGCGCAGAGGCGCGGTGGTGACAGAGGGGAGCCCTCCGCGCTCCGTGCACGCAGTCGGCACAGCGGCGCAGGAGGAGAACCGGGGTGCCGCGTACATGCGACCCGACGCCGCTGGGTCGTAAAGACGGATTTGAATTAAGCACCGGATAACAAACAGCAACTCTGCAGCCTTCGGCCGGGGAGGGAGGGAGGGCAGGCAACTGTTTAGTGGATCTTGGAAACCCTGGGTGAGGTGAGGGGAGGGAGGGAGGAGCGGAGAATGAGCTATTCTTGTACCAGCAGAGGCAGCAGCCAGGACCCATCAAGCGCTAATCCAGCCAGAACCACCGGAGGTACCGACGGCGGCACGGACAGCACCGGCGGCCCCAAGCAAACGGCGGCGATGAAAGTGAAGAAAGGCTGCAACTCGGCCGACGTTGAGGTCCCGGTGACCACGGAGGAGGAGCTGCTGGGGAGGACGGCGATCACTCCGGAGGATGTTCTGGGCTTGCAGAAGATCACAGAGCGTAAGTTCACGGCTGCTGCTGCGTGGGGAGGGGAGGACAAAGGTGGTGAAAATGGGACCGAACCTGAGTGAGTCATGCCCAGCGTCACTGTTGGGTCCTCTTATTTATGTAATCTATAGGCCCTGCTGGATCACATGAGAAAACACATCTCACTGGACCCCCCCTTCTGCTCTGTTGCCTCACATCCAACTCTTTTTTTTTTTTTGGCGCATCTTAGCCCTGTGAACCTGCCGGGGTAGATGTCAAGCTTAGGGCACACATGCAGAGGGTGACAAGTGTTCAAAAACACTGGGGGGGTGCAGATGGAATAATGCGGGCGACATCTCACAGGTAACCCTTGTTTATGCATGACTCACCGCATACATTAGCCTACAACACTAACCCGTGAATAGCATTTACATACAGAGTACTGCCAATATCCCGTGATTTACAGTCACAAAATTCAGCGTACTTTATCTGGATTTTATGTGAAACACCAACATAAACTTTGCAAAGTGAAAGGAAATGGCCAAAGTTGGAACAAGGAAAATTTAGGGCCCCACATTATTGGGGAAAGATGTAATTGCTTGATCAGTATAAATGATGAATAACCCACATTTTCTGCAAGCTTTTGCATTTCAAGCATGATCATAAAGGGCAGGTAAAGACCAGCAGTGGCGGTTCTAGACCAAATTTACCAGGGGGGCCAAGGTGGGGCCTGTGTATTTTTCATAGGGGGACATAAAAGAATGAAACAATAAAACGGGGCAATATTTAATATTAAGTGAGCCACTTGTGACTCTGTAATTGCAGGTTGCGGACCCCTGATCTAGCAGAGGAAAACTGTGATCACATCTCAATATAGCTGAAGCTAAATGTGAAACATCTTACTTTTTAAATCCTTGTTAGAGTGAAACTAAAAAAGGGGTAAAAAAATCATTTATGGTTTCTTCACCAGTGCATATAATCGTAAGAAGTGTATTTAATGTTATGTCTTTGGTACAGGGGCCAGGGCCAGTTCTACAGGGGCACTGGCCCCTGTCCAATATTCATTGCAATTGTGACTTGATTATATTGTGCAGCGCGTAATCCTAACAGCTCCATTATAGCTCAGGCTGTGTGTTTCGGGACGTTGTCTTGCTGAAAGGCGAACCTCACCCCAGCCTCAAATAATTTCACAGCCTCCCCCCTGATGTCTTGTAGCTCCATCCACACCCCCACCAACTCTTTCTCCGCAGAGGAAATTTATTCCCACAGCGTGAATCCACCACGTTTCACGGTGAGGATGGCGTGTTCTTGTTGGGTTTTACTGGAGGAAACAGTGTCCAGACTTACAAAGCTTTAAACTTTTATTTTTTACAAACGTTGACAGTAATTATACAAATCCGTCTGAAGGACATTGGGCTCCACATAACATGTCTCATAATACACCGGGCGATGTCACAACTAACATAAACGACTAGTTGGGCTGCTACTCTGGATTAGAGAAGTAAGCTGTGTTTAAGATGAACGTGTTGCACGTATTGCAAAACTATACGTTGTTTTGCAGCGTTAGCTTTCCTCCTCATTGAGTATGTTCAAGTGACAGGAGCTGCTTTGTCTCTATCCGTTTTCAGATGATGGATTAAATAGTGATCTATAAAATGTTCAAAGCTTTGGATATCGTTTTTATAATCTACTCTCTAACAGACTTTATCCCTGACCTGTCCGGTGTATTTCCTGATCTGCACAATGCCGTTCGTTCTCTGATTTAATTTCAGCATAAGTCCAGCAGTTCAGAGAACTTTAAACACATGGACAATCCAAAAGCCTGCCACATTTTTTTTTATAGAAACATTTAAAAAAAACATTTAGCAGTTTCTTTGACTTCACAGTTGCTCCATCATATACAGTAAAATCCACTAAAGTGTGTGAAAGAAACATGACAAAATTCACTTGAAAGGGGTATGAATACGTTCACAATGCATAATTCTGAGTCAAGACGAGTTCAATTAAATTCAACTCAATTTTATTTATATATCCCCAAATCATGAAACATGTCATCTCAAGGCACTTTACAAAGTCAAATTCAATCATATTATACAGATTGGGTCAGATTATACAGATTGGTCAAAAATGTCCTATATAAGAGAACCAGTTGATTGCACGAGTGACTTGGGTCATCAGACAAAGTTATATTTGTGCATCTCTAGTAAACTAGAAATTAACATACTTTTTCAAATACATCACACCTGTAAACCAAGCTATAAACCACATATTCTTGTACAAGTCAGGACACAGTTTACTGCTATGCGGGCAAACAGGCAATCATGTGATTGGTGTACACTTGTTCACAGTCCTGGGCCTGCTGTGTTTGAGGCCCTAAGCAGATCTTCATCTGGAGGCACACCTCCAGCTAAGCTCATAAAAATTACTAGCAGCCGTGAGGCAATTTTTTCAGAAGCAAAAACTTTTACTTTTTCTTTCCAACAAAAAAGGTAAATACTAATTTATCCTACAACGTTAGCGTGCATGAACTGTTGCCCTATGCAGAAATGATTAATTAGAGTTAAATATGACTCTACTACTACTTTCAAATTATGAAGGGTTGCCACAGCATGTACATAACGGGTGATTTTTCTTTTTTCATGCCCTGCCCTGGCCTCTTAAGGCTGCCTTGCCTTAAAATTTCCCTTTGTTTTTCTCTCTTTCCTCTGATTTTCCAACAGAGGTGTAGAGGAAACCCTGTTAATGACAACAGTGACAAGCAAAAAGTAATACTAATAATTAATATTATTATTCCACTCAGATTGATTTAAATTCAATTAGACTCAGTTTGGTCCTAATTATAATATATAAGTAAATTCAGGACCAATTAGTAAAAAGATATCTATATATAAGAAAGCCAAGTTGTTTGCACCATCATTGCAATTTTCATTCACACCAAGCATGTTACAACTGCGGAAAGGAAAGACTTTCTTTTTTAAATTCATAATTGAAGTAGGGACCTCCTTGCCAGCAGGGGCCCCTAAGCAGCTGCAAAATTGGTTTTCCAATCATGTTTGTTCTGGTCGTTCATGTTATATGACGTTGCTCATAATGCTCCTAAATGTCCATGTCTGAGGACTGTTGTGCAATTAAACTACATTTCACTCTCGTTTGACAGCAGCAGCCCAACTAAAAAATGCTAAATTGTGTTGTTTTCTAGAAAAACATAAAAAAAAATGCAGAAATAAAAATAAAAATGCTGCACAAATTATGCTTTTTCTGTCTTGTATATACCTAAACTCACAATGGATTTGGGCAATAACATACAGCAGGAGCTCCATCGTTCTCCTTATCTGCTTCATGTCAGATAAAACATTTGCCCTTTAAATGTTCCCATTTTAGATTTTTTTTTTACTTACTGGTTTTTCTTCTTTTTAAAATCTCTACAAAATCAGTTTTTTTTTAATTATGTCACTCTTAAATCTGCGGGAAGCTGCTTGAAAGCTCTTATGTAGACAAGAACGCCTACATGTAAGTTAGCTAACAGGTGGCAGAAGGACATTTGACTATTTAAAGGCTGCTTACACAACCTGGTTACAGAGAGTTATAACATACAAACACGCGGCAGGATTTACTTGGACCTATTTTAAAAGGCATTTGGACATTTAACCTCAATAGCACTGCGGACATAGTGGATACAATTTTATTTATTTTTTTAATAAACCAGTTCAGCATGTAACGGAGTGCCCAGAGATACGGAAGGACTTCTTGGCTTTTCATCCTTTTTTTAGCTTGTTCCTCCACATAATTACAGAGTAAACAGGAGGATACGGTTCTGAGGAATCCTCTTTGTTCCACTCTAAAATAATCACAGCTTACTCAGCTTGTGTTCACACAGCCACCAGAACGTCTGGGAACGTCTGTAAACCGTCTAATATCACAAAACAGGAGCAGTGGTGAGTCTAGCAGGCTTATCACATTTAAACCAGTCCTGTTATGGTCTCACAAATTTTCACTTTCCTGACGTCCGCCCGGCGTCATCACTTGGAAGCTGGAGGAGGCATGTGCGAATCACCACGGCAACGCGGATGCACGCTTCAGTCACTACAGCAACGTGAAGCATCTCCCTCCTGGTTACAGCCAGCAGAGCGTGCATCTCTGTTCTCCCACGCGCTTCCTGTTTCTTCCCCCTCCGTTTCTGTCCTGTTTCACAGTGGAGCTGTTCACTAATGAAACAGAGACGGACTCCATCACACATGCTTGACATCGGTATTGGTGGCTTGACAAAGCAGGAAGCAAAGCTGAGCTCTGTCCTGAGAAGCTGCCGAAGCCCCGCTCTTGTTGCGGCTGTGTCTGTTTTGGTTGCTGCCACAAATCCTCAAGTGGCTGAAATTGACTCGCTCTGTGAAGTGGCACAGTGACAGTCGGAGAAGCTCAGGGAGGACTGAAAACAATCCAGAGTCTTGGAAAGAATGTGTTTGAATTCGGCTTTGCATTTCTGAGCTGAGCTGCAAGCAGGTTCAATCTGAAAAGTTACATTCAAACCCCTTTAAGCTGCTTTGTATGCTTCTCTCACCTGATCCATTTAGTAATTAAGCCAAGTTGTTTGAATTAACTAGGATTTAGGGAAGACGGTTGAGGTTTTCTGATCACTAGACAAATTGGTTCAAATGTTTTTAACTACATTTTACATCTTAAATCTGTTGCCTCAGTTTGCAGCATCAGAGCAACGATAAAAGCTTCTCACCAACGGTGCTGTGCTTTGTTGGTTGTTTTTGGGATATATAACACTTTTAATTTATCACTTGTTTTGCTGAAAGATAAAACAATGTTGTATAACAGAAATAAGATGAGTGACTTGGGTCATCAGACAAAGTTATATTTGTGCATCTCAAGTAAACTAGAAATTAACATACTTTTTCAAATACATCACACCTGTAAACCAAGCTATAAAGCACATGTTCTAGTACAAGTCAGTGTCTGTACTGACCGAATTCACTACTACAGAAAATAAAAATACTGCAGCAATGACCCATTGAAACCACACTCAAACGCATGCTTCTCTAGGCTGCCTGTACTGAGAAACAAAAGCTAGCCCTACATACTGTATTATTCAACCAATTCTAATCTAGTATAATTTACTTCACTGATGGAAAAAGCCTGCTGTTTCTGAGCATCCTTGAGCACAGATATTCAAGAATGTTAATTTTAACAATGCCGACATGCCCCTATGTAGGAATCACAGCTTATTGGACTTCCAGGTTTGAAGATTTTTAAGGAGCTTGTCTATCTTGCAATGACTTTGTTGTTAAATGATTTCAAAAAAACCAAAGGAAAAAAGTTTTGAATAATCACTATACAGAACTCGGGCAGAACTAACAGTTTTAGGTTGATATGCTTAGCACAAGCAGTGCCATAATTGTGAGATAGGTTCAGCTTGAGTGGCTCACTTGTGACAGAACAAAGCATCTTAAACAGGGATATCACTCTGTGGCCATATTTAGCTCCTATTTTGTGAAACAAAGGGCTTCTAAGACATCCCTCTTTCCATTTCCCTTAGCTTGTTTATCTTTGCAGGGCCATGGGGGCTCTGCTGCTTTTCTCCAAAGGTCAGACACTAGGCGCAACCCTTCATTCCTAAACGCAACAAGAATGGCCAAATAACCTAGTACCCATCATTAGGGATGGATGATGTTATTGGTGAATGTTCTGGTAGTGATTTGACTTGTTGCAACGAAATAATACTAAATAGTAGGGACGCATCGATATGAAAATATGGGCTGATATTGATATCCAATATTAATATTGCTGTTTTTTACTGATGCTGGTGAAGATTCTCAGTCATCCAGGTCAAGGTCATTCCAAAAAAGTAAAAAACAAAACAACTGGACTTTTTCCCCTGAAGTTTGAAGACGTTTTGCTTCCTATCCCGGAAGCTTTCTCAATTCAAAAAGTCTGGAATAATGTGGAGTTGCAAGCTTTATACTACTGCCCAACAAAGACCTTGTAATGGCTTGGAATGGAATGGAAGCCATATATATATATTTTATATTCAGCAACTCCAATGGATCATAACATTGGAATTTGGAAATGTCATAGAAACACTTCTGTTAGCTAAAAACTGAAAAATACCTGCAATGAAACATGCTGACATTGCTTCGTATGTTTTGTTGTCGTTATTCTCTTCCATCCGTTGTGTAGATATCTCTAAACAATTTTTTTTATTAGACAGCAACACCCTTCCGCCATGACATGACAGCTGTTATATCACTGCATGATTATAAAATAGAGAACTACTGTGAGACTATTTTTGTACGCAATTATTTTATTTAAACTAATGTATTTAAACTAATTGTATGTAACAAAACGTGCTTATTTAATTTATAGTTTCACTTTTTTTATATATATAAAAGTGATGTATTCACCCGTCCTAAAGCAGAAGCTGAGTTTTGTTTGCATAAAGGGCAACTCAGGAAGTGCACCTAAATAGAAAGACAGCATAAAAAAGGAAATGAAAGAGCAAAGGCAGTGGTGGCCTAGTAGTTGGAGCAGGGCTGCAAGTTCCCTGGTTTGAATCCCACAGACTCTTACCCTGGGCCCCTGAGCAAGACCCTTAGCCCCAGGATGCACTTTAGCAGCCCACTTAAAAGATGGGTTAAATGCAGAGGACAAATTCTGATGTGATGAATAAAGTTTCAATGACAAAGAAAGATAATGATGATTGTTATCATTTAAAAAAATAAAAAACTATTCTTTCCAAAATAGTGCTCCTTTAGAGTTACAGAATACATAGTTAACTGCCAGCCATTGATCATTCTTTTGTTTGTTTGGTTCTTTTTTTTTTTTTGGGGCGGGGGGGATCTAACCAAAAATGTAATGTTTTTTCACCAGATGATGAAAAATAAAAATCTCCTATTTAAAACATAATATAAAACATTACTTAAATTGAAAAAAAATGCCTTTAGTTCTTATTTTTACAATTAACCATAAGGTTATTTGAGAATTGAGGTTGATTAACAGAGTGTGCAGGTAGACAAAATGCGCCAGCAACAGCAGAAACCTCCAGTAATGGCTGATGAAGGGCCCACTCTATGGCTGAACTGGGACACACTAAACTAGATCCCATTATCAGTGTCAGCTGTTATTCTCGCCAGCAGGCATGTTGAGTTTATTAGCCCTTAATAAGGTTTCGTGCGCCTGAAGGGCTCCTCAGCTCTGCGATGTCCCAGCATAGCCTAGCTGCTAAAGCAAGCTTTGAACTGGATCTAGCTTTTAGATTGTGGTCCACCCAAGCTAGTTTGTATCCTTTTTTTTTTACGTTATTTTTTTTTTTCTTTTGCAAACGTCTGAACATTACATTTGTTTGACTATTGGGTGAAATTGCTGCTGCATCGCCTCTCAAATCTTGTGGAAACAAAAAGCATATACTTAGTTGTTTTTGTTGTTTTGTTTTTGCATCTTATGTCAAATCTATAACACATTCAGTTTATTTTTTTTAATACCCCATCACATGTTACTTGCACAGTAGCCATACATATAAACAATAACAGATAGTTTGATATTGCAATATTTTGGTGCTAATACTTTTGTCCATATTTCCCCCGATTTTCTCTAATCACAGCATTCCTATAAATCTCTCTTAACTTCATGATCTTTATGATCTGTATCAGATGTGGGCATATTAAACTGTGATAGTTTATCCTTGTGGCAATATATATTATTGTTAAGCTACACTGCAAAAAAGGGAACTCAAAGTAAGTAAATTCTTCCTGAAATTTGTGTATTTGTCCTTGATTTGAGCAGCTAAATAAGACTATTTGCCAATCGAATGAGATTTTTGTTATATAAAATAAGAACAATTCACCTCCATCATCTTATTTAAAGTGCAGTTTATCTAATTATCTTATTTTAGGGGTAAAAATACTCATCCCATTGGCAAATAGTCTTATTCAGCTGCTCAAATCAAAGAAAAACACACCCATTTCAAGAATATTTTACTTGCTTTTAGTTCCATTTTTGCAGTGTAAGTTTTAAATTTATGACCTCTGATATATATTATACCCAACCAAAGCGAATCTGAGCAAAACTTTGTGATTGCCATCTTGCAAAGATGAAGACTGTGATTTAATATATATCGTGCAGTTGTAAAGGACAACAAACAGCAAAAGAGTAAGAGGTGCATGTGACAGATAGGTTTGTTATGGGCAACAAACAGTCAGCAGAAGTGGCTCAATCCTTCCTAGTTTGAAGAAGTGGTTTGCCAACCAGCTTCCTGTTAACCGGCTGCAGAGTGAACAGCCAACAGCTCATCTCTGGCTGCTCATAGTCACATTGGTCTCATAAGTCGGTGTGTCTGCAGCGGCCAGACAGCTGACTGCACTCTTTGAAATCAAAATCCCGAACGCACGAAAAGACAGAAAAGAAAGCTTGGTTGTGTCTGTGGCCCAGAGGAGAAGAGGCAGTGAAAAACTGCAGTTTGCTTCAGTGGCTTTCAGCCGCGGGTTGTCCTTGGACGGCTGTGCGAGGAACAGATACGAGGTCACAGACTGTGTGTAATTTACAGCAGACAGCTCAGACTTTTACAAGCACACAGAACGCGGCCTCTGAGGCACGTTCATAATATCACACCCACAAAACAGACCAATTGACTCTAATTCAGGCTTGTTGTCGTCTTGGGATTTCATCAGGCGGCGCACAGATGACTATCAGCGCTACGTCTACAGAAGGACGAGCAGATGTGCTACAATCAGCACATGTGCAGCAAAGAGGCTGGAGGGGGGGTGGTATTGAATGTACTCATCTACAATTGTTTATTTTTGGATTAAGAAACATCTTAGTTTCCATTTTATTAAAGCTGTGCGAATGGAGTGCAGTGTGCAGAGCTGATGTGTTTAGAAAAGCTGAGCTCTGCATTCAGACTGACAGAAGAGCAGACATCAGAATAAATTACTTCATCTTCAAGAGCATTCACCTCCTCCAGGAAAAGGAGTCGACAACATCCACGGGCTGAGGGTTACGCTTCATCTTCAGGGCTGCATCAGTAGACGGGATAAATAACCTTTGACGGATGTCGTCAATACTCCGTCAGGGTTTCCGGTTTTACCCTGAGCAGCCCGGCCAATACGTTCAGTCGATTATTCTTCAGCGGTAGGAACATGTCTGTGCTAGCGGTGACCGGATACCTCTAGTTTCAAATAAAGAAAACGTATTAGCGCGCTGTTTCTCATTGGCGCCGTTTTGTTTTTCTGTGACAGAGATTCAGTGAAGGAATTTGAACGGGGCTGAAGACGGATTTTCAAAAAGCAACAAACAAAGCGCATGACTGCAGTGTAAACTTATACTTAAATGTGCGCGTATATGTATTGGTCTATTGGTGAAAAAATATTTGTTGCATGCTTTAAATCTTTTAGATGTTACAAGGTCAATAATCTAATGTTTTTCTATCTGACTTTGGTGTTTCCTAAGTTCCATATTTTCCATGACATTTTATTATGAATCTTTATAATAATTATTATTTAATTTACTTAGCCTTGCATTTTTGGTGCAACTATTAATGCTAGTTTGCATGCTTCTTTCTCTCTAAACTTAACGTATTTAAAAACACTGTTACATTTGATTGTAATATACTGCACACACAATAGGAGGACGTTACACTTTGTTGGGTGAATGTTTATGTTAGCAAGTAAACACCACCACTAAATCAGCATTCTCAGCAACACTGACATTAAAAGCTTAATGATTGGCACGTGACAGAAATCTATTACGTCCTTATAAACGGTCTAAACAGTTTGAAACAATGAGGGCTTTATACTGGTGCTTTTCTAACTTCCTGCTGCAGTTAGTTGTGCTGCAGCTCTGACGCCAGTTTGTTTGTAAACAGGACACAATGGAGAGAAGTATTTAAAGTTTTATGCTTCACTTCCAATACACAATTCCTATAGTTAACAACACTTTTTAGCTTCTTTGCTAGAGAAATAAAAAAATATATATATATTATAGTTTAGCCACCAGTGAGGGGGCCAGCAGCCTCAACGTTCTTTGCAGATCTTTTCCAACCAAAAGTTTTCTGGTTTCTGTGGCAGTCTGCCATTTCATACAATGAGAAATTGTCTGTCTGGATGCTACAGCTTTATTTTGTCACATAATGTCTACTTTGTGCAAGAGGAACAGTTTTACGACTTGGAGGGGGAAATAGTCGTAGTAGGGATGCATCGGTCAGAATTATGTTTTAACTGGACAATAATCCTTCTGGCCTTTTCTAATCTCTCTTTAATATTAAAAGGTATGCATAAAAAGTCCTGGCTTCTTGCCTTGAGCATTCATTAAATATTTTACATTAGGTGCAAAGGAGATGTCACTGCATAATAGAGAATATCTAGTGCTGAAGCCGTTTATTCTCCTAAGTGTGCCACCAAAAGTCACTTTTTGCATTTGTATTTAATTGTATATAAGGTAGGAACGTTTTGATATTTTTTTGATTAGTCTTTGCCCATCGAGCACCTCTGGCTTAGCCTCTACACTTAGCACTACTTTACTGTTCTATAGCAAAAACAAAATGTGTACAGAGTTCACATTTACACATGGAGCATCTTATACGGGCAATTAGCATGGTAAGTTCTGTTAGAGCAGCTGGCATTACTGAAACAGCCATCTCTGTGTATTCCCTTGAGGATATACATTTTTACCTTAGCTATGAGGTTCTAAAAAGCCTGACGACATCTCCAACTCTAGCATGTTCCCTGAAAGAAAGAGATTTAAAGCTCGAAAGGATAGCGATAGAAACTTTTCTGTACTCCATTCTACCTTCCTTTGAGCTGATGGAGTCTCGTACTCTCCCACTCTCCTCTCGGAACATTTGCCGTCATAGAAAATAGTTTTAATTTCAGATACATTCCTACATCTCTGTACTTCTGACTTATTTTCAACTGATTTCAATTAGTTACGGGAGAAATGCATTAGAAAAATAAAGATGATCCCACATTTCTCAATTCCCTCATTTACTGCACATCTGCAACACTGATGCATGCAGGAAATCTCATAGGTGGTAATCAACCAGAAGCTCTTGTCAGTAGAAGATAATGCACAGGATGTCTTTGCGACCACAGCACTTCAAATCTAAAGTATCACCACAATGCAAAATGTGTTACTAGCACAAGCTAAAATAATCCTATTTCCTGTAAGTTTGCAACAGACCAGATGGTGGAGTTCAGAGCCCACACCTGACGCGATTCTTTAGGTTCAACTAGTGCATTCATTGATTTTGTAGTCAGCCGTTCTACTCTCTTAAACACGTCACTGACCCTGACAATAGCCAACTTTAAGTTTTCGTCACACAGTAATAACTTCCACTTTGTGCATTTTTTATTTCTGTCACCACGACTTGTTTGCTCTTATATATGGTGCATTCACTGACTGGAATAAGATGGTATCTTTGACGTTATGACCCACTGGTCACAGGAAGAAAATAGTAACTCTGAAAATGGCAGCACAGCTCAAAATAAACTCAAGCTCAAAAAATCTACTGACAAACAGTTGCTTTATTGCAGCATCTCTCGCGACGACTGACAAAAAAAACACATTAAACATGTTTGCCGTCAGATGTTAAGAGGCAGATTTCGTCCGCTGTCCCATTTGTGAAGCAATAAAAGGCGGGTTGCGCCTAGTGTCTGACATGTCATTTGGGAGAGAGAACACAGGGAATGAGTTTCGGACAGCTGGTGGGTTGACTGTCCGGTCAGAGCTGGCATCATTAGCAATCAAATCATCCCTCCGAAGCCGTTTCCTCCCCGCTTCATCTGAGCCGGCAGATGCTCTCGCTTCTCATTGAGCTATCACAGCTACTAGCTGGAGGAGACCGAGTGTGTCCAGCAAAAGAAACCGCAAAAGGATGTAATCCAATAAGAAGAATGGACCAACTGGTAGATATATCGTCCAAAACCACAGTTACTTGCAGACGGACCTTGTTTTGTTGTTATGAAGCAACCTCAGGAGAGTCAGCCTCTGAAATGGTCATATTTCATGGCTTCTGCCGTGAAAGGGAGCACCAGCGTCTACACACGGGTGGAAGTTACCATCACATACCAGTGATGTTGGATCAGACAAGAAGCAGGAAGTGCCTGCTCTGCTGGGGAACTCTAATAAGCAGTGACACTGCCTGGTAAGGGCTGGGAGGATTAGAGGAATAAAAATAACTCACTTCTCTTTCTTACCGGCTGCTGGTGTGTTTGTGCTGATGCCGTATCTGTCAGGAAACGGCTTCTCTAACACGTTGTGTCGTCATTATTCATGTTCGAAGTCTAAAGAACCAGATTTTGTTTGTTTTTTTGAAGAAAAGCAGCTGTTTAAAAGTTTTTAATAAATGCAAACTGGACAATGGTAATACATTTTAACAAGTTCTACCTCTATTATGTAAGAAATAAAGTCTTAGAGCTTGTTTTTCGTCTATAAATGAATAGTTCATGGCCTGATACAAAAGTAGGTTTTAATCGTCATTAACACTTTGTGTCTTATTGTAAAGATCTTCATGTTTTCCCCTCTTACAGATTATCTATGCAGCCCGGATGAGAATGTTTACAACATCGACTTCACAAGGTTCAAGATCAGAGACATGGAGACGGGCACCGTGCTGTTTGAGATCACCAAACCTCCGTCCACAGGCAAGTGCTTGAGCAGCTGAAGGGACTTGCTTTATTACATCTAATTCAAACTAAATTTGGAAAATACTGAAAATCTGATTAGATTTGCACACAAATGCCCAGTTTTCCTAACTGGAAACTAGAGCAACGATTAAACAAGTATTAAACTACGCAATTAGACAAAGTTAAGTGGCACATTTTTCCTTTGTTTAGGTAGAAACTACAGCACTTTGCAAAAGTACCTATAACCCTTGATCATTTGTAAAGTGGAACAAAAAACATGGTTTTAAAATGTCTAAAAATATAAATGTTGTGCCGAGCATTTGTGTGCAGTCCTCCTTTACTCAGATGCCCCTAAATGAAATCGGATAAACAGAGTTTAAATGTGAGTAATTTAATCTCAGTATAGCTACAGCTGAAGTCCTTAGAGACCTGTTAGGGAACATCATCAGTGAAGGGAAACTAATACTTCACATCTCCCAGAACACCGTCCCTGTAGGGAGGATTTTCTGGAGCAGGGCCACATAAATACAGGGCAAAGCTGGAAAAACTTTGGTTATAGGCTGAAAACATTTGTGACCAAAAAGGAGGTTCACCTTCTGTGGTAAATCAAAAGACACACCGAGACTCTTCATACAATCTGCCTGAGCTTGGCTCGATTGGAAACACACTTTCAGGATTTTTTTTTTTTTGTCTTCTGCACATAAATATAAAAAAATAAGTATTCAATAAAATACTGTGAAGTTTGTGGTCGCAATGGGACAAAATGCGTGAAAAGCGTAGGGGACATAAAATGCCTACGCGAGGCTCTCCAAGCTTCTCTCTTATTTGGCTTTGTTGGACAGTCATTGTTATTTGACAGAACATTTTGGCATGTTAAATATGTTTGGTTTAAAGAATCTTATTTATTCTCGTCTTAGATAAAGCAGGAGAGAAGAGGGACATCGACCCGAACGCCGGCCGTTTTGTTCGTTACCAGTTCACCTCCGCCTTCCTTCGACTGCGGCAGGTCGGCGCTACGTGAGTACAAACGAATCTGCGTTCACAATCCGCAGCAGATTGAGCTCAAAGCCGTGTTCGAAGTCTACGTCCCCCACAAACCCTTCCTTCTCCTCCGTTCCCTCGTCCATCCAGCGTCGAGTTCACGGTCGGAGATATGCCGATAGAAAACTTCCGGATGATCGAGAGACATTATTTCCGGGAGAAGCTGCTGAAGAGTTTCGACTTTGAGTTTGGCTTCTGTATGCCCAGCAGCAAGAACACCTGTGAGCACATCTACGAGTTCCCGCCTCTGTCGGAGGACATCAGTAAGTCAGCAGAAGCAGCTGGACACAGCTGGAACATGGCACGCGTGGTTCCTTTAACTTCCTGAACAGTGCAAAGATTATTGAACATTGTGCAAAATCGGCTTGCAAATAAGCTCACGGTCACTTTGTTCAATTCTGATGCAGCGCAGATGATGTTTCGCAGGTTATGAGTATAGTTTGGTCATATGAGTCAGAGATAAGCAACAGCGAACCGTCAGGGTGCTGGATGATGGGAAATTTGATAATAAGCTAAGATTACAGGACTGATAAAATAATCGGTCTTCATATCATGAGCTACGTTTTTGTGAAAATATACTACCATGTGTATTTCTAGCCAAAGTTCAAGAAATTTTAGCCATCAACCTCAAGAGGGCGATAGAGGGAAAGTGAAATCATTTCTGCATTTTACACACCTACAGAAAAGTCACTTAAAAATAAGTGATTTTCCTCATGAAGCTGTTGTACAGTCGTGGAAAGAAAACTACAACGTCAGTGTGGTTTATAAAAGTAATGCCGTTTTGGTTGGTATTGAAAAAGGGAAAACATAACTGGAAAAAAAAAAGATGCATGCACTTTTTTTTTTTGCTTGGCTTTATCAAACCTGGAGGATTTCTTCAGTGGAGCTAACCCTGAGCTGAAACTTTAAATATTTGGGGAGCTCAGGAAAACACAAACAATTAAATCCATTTCTTCAAATGTCACTTTACAAGCCAACTTCAGTCTTGTTTCATGATGAGCGGAAGGTGCGGTTACTGAACCCCAGTTAAGTAAATATTTTGTGCTGAAACGCTCAGAAAGTTACAAAAAAAAATAGCCAGTAGAAATTAATAATAGAAATTCAGAAAGAACAGGTTGACTGGTGACATTTTGTTGTTTTTATTCCTTAAACATTCTAAATTAAGTTGAACTCAGTCTAGCATTAAAAACATACTTCCAACCAGTTTTGTCTGTTTCTTTAGCTTTGCAGCTTGTGCAGCGACAGAATCGTTTACACTGAAAAAAGGGAACTAAAAGCAAGTACAATTTTCTTGAAATGGGTGCATTTGCCCTTGATTTGAGCAGGGAGATAAGATGATCTGGCAACGGAATAAGATTTTTGCACTTAAAACAGGAACAACTCATCTCCATCTTATTTGTAGTGAATATATCTCATTGTCTTATTTTAGTGGTAAAAATACTCATTCCTTTGGCAGATCGTCCTATTTACCAGCTCAAATGAAGGACAAATACACTCATTTCAAGAACATTTTACTTGCATTTAGTTCCCTTTTTGCAGTGCAATCATTTGGTGAGCTGCTCACATTTACGCTGAGGCCACGCCGGTGGTCCAGGTTAGAACCCAGAACTCTAACCATGTCGTTTCTGCGCCCACCCGCAGTCAGAGAGATGGTCCTGCACCCATACGAGACGCAGTCTGACAGCTTCTACTTTGTGGACAATAAGCTGGTGATGCACAACAAGGCGGACTACTCGTACAGCGGCGGGACGTAGAGACGGAGCCTGCGCCGGAGGAGACGGGTGGATTTATGGACCAAAATGTGGGACGATCAGAGGACAGCGTTGGCTGCGACATCCTGTCTCAGTTGTTTTTTTTTGTTTTTTTCTGTATGTCTTTCTCCTGTTGAGGCGACTCCATCCAGGAGCTGATGGGCCTGTGGTGATCTGCCGGTGTGTCTGTGTGTACTAAGCACCCAGAGATTTCTGCGATACATACACACAAACGCACAGACGGACGCAGACCCGGGCATCGCCGTAACAAAGTGTGTTCGTAACATGATAAACCAGCAGAAAAGTGACGCTTAGATTTCAGAGTGTTTTTAGCCACGTCATAAAAAAAAAAAAGTTTTCAAATGCTGATAGAAGCTATTTTTTTGGATTCAGGTAGATCACGTTAGATGTGCACAGGGCCTTGTAAAAGTGTTCGTAACTCTTGGACTTTTTCGGATTTTGTCAAATTACAAACAGAAACGGGAGTTTTTATCGCAGCGCGCTATTCTGTGCAGAAAGCTCAAGCTCAGTCGGATTTTTTATGGAGAGCTTCTGTGAACAGCAGTGTTCAGTCTTGCAGCAGATTCCATGTTTGGATTTGGTTTCGGGGGCTTGTGCATAGCTTTTCTTTTTCTTTTTTTCTTTATCTTTTATCTAACTGCAGCTCAGGCTGGATGATCAGGGTGGACCTCTGCCCCAGTCTCAAATCCTCTGCAGCCTCCAACGGGTTTTCTTCCAGTTTTCTCCTGTATTTATCTCCATCCTAACCTGACTCTAGCCAGATAGATGTCGCTCCGCCTAGCTCCACTCACATCCATCTGGGACAGATCCATAGGAATGGCGTTTCAGAAGGCTGGGCCTTATCAAAAATCCTTGCATATGATTGGATAAGCCACTTGTCTGTCATCTTTATCAACGTGCTATTTCAACCACTCACACCGAAGCTAACCCGTGACTCTGATGAGAGCGACGCAAGAAAAAACAAAACTTTTTTTTTTATGTGTTTGCGGCTCTAGTGGCACGCGTTTTATTGACAGTGAGCTGACAGGAAGAGGGGGGAAGACAGGCGGCAAAGTGTCACGGGTCGGAGTCGATCCCGGGCCGACCGCGTCAAGGACTAAAGGCCTCCTAACATGGTTCACACTAACCGCTCCGCCACGGGCGCGCCCCGGAAAACAAAACTTGCCAAATCCGGTCGGGAGAAGGGCGAAAACATCGTTCCCACCAACAAAAGCCTTCAGAGCCGTTCTCTGATGTTCTTTTAATGAAACAATATTAGGTAGATTGGACAACACAGAAGAAATAGCAGCATCAATGTTAACGCTTGCTTCCTCGATGCGAGCCGCCATTGTTGTCTAAATCAAAACAGTCCCTCTGCTTCTCCACTACGTCACATCTATGAAACTCCAGCCCTGCGTCCTGATTGGCTAGACAATAAAATTGGTTGGAGAAATCACTCTCTATGGGAGATGTCCCAGATGGATGTGGTTTTTTCTATCCATCTTCCCCATCTCTCTGCTGGTGAACAACATTCCCACAGCGTGATGCCGCCACCGCCATGTTTCATCATAGGGTGGCGGCATCACGCTGTCTAAAACAAAAAGGAAAGATCAAAAACTCTCCTTCCACTTTACCACCATCGGCTACTTTGTGTCGGCGTATTGCATTCGACCCAAGTTAAAACGTTATGGTTTGGGTTTGTAACGGGACAAAATGTGAACAGGTTCAAGTAGTGTTAACACACTTTACAAGGCTCTGGGGGAACAAATCTTACATTTCTAAATGTGTGTTTTTAGGTCTAAATGTGTGCTTCCCAATCTGTCTCTTTGGGGGAAATTGTTATTTGATTCGACAAGTGATTTTTAATGCGTGTGAATGAGTTACGTCTCCTGCCGTTTTGTACGATCATGTGTGTCTTTCTCCCCTCGTGTAAATGTCTGTTTGAAGCATGAACACCTCCTCTGGTAAAATAAAGAATATGATTTAAATGTCAGCAATGTTCTAATCTGCCTCGCAAAGGTCAGGTAGATTTCCAGAAGCGGTTAGATCATTTCCTACACAGTAGGCAGTAAATAGATCTAAATTTATCCGACTAATTTCCCGTCTCGTTCCGCTCCTGGTTTGACCGTCGACTAAGTTGACCCGCGTTAACCGTAGCCCATACGTGAGTGCTGTGTTTGCTCAAAACTTGTTTTACAGTGAAAACTCATAAAGCTGCGCCGGTCTGAGCAGAAGCGCACCTTGTCATCTGTGCTTGGGTTGTACTTTTCCAGCCCTGAGTTACTTTATGGTGTTCAAGACCTTCAACTTTTGGTTCAGAGTGTAGTTTCTCATCTCCTCCCTGAAGGAAAGATTCAAAACGAGGATTTCAGGCAGAATTATGTTTTAGGAAAAGATCCATTTGAAAAGCGTAGCACAAATCACAGCAAAATGTTTGGGTTTCTTTTTGTTATGTTTGAACAAGTCCTTGTTTCTGTGGCCCCTCTTGTCCTGGTTTTCTCTTTCATCTCATTTCTGCCTCATACTTGATTCTGTTGTTTTCATTTGGACACGCTCCAGTGATTTGCTTAGTAATCTTTTCCTGTCTGAAGGAGATTAATAGTTGAGTATATGTCTTGAGATGTGTCTAAACTGTAATATGCACACTTGAATCAAAAATATCCAAATAATTGTCAGATTTTTAATTTTAATTTTTTGGGTGTGGGGGTATTTTATTTTTTCATCTTTTCTGGTTGAAATCACTGGATCTTCTGTTTAGTTTGTGTCACGGGTTATGTTTGAATTATGGATGGTGGTTGAGCCAGGTGTGTGAAGACTAAGCAACCAGTTTGACCGAAACTAGCTGTGTCTTTACATCCTTATAGATGACAAGTTCAGATCTGTTTTCATGGGATTCAGATTTGAGTGGTTTTGTCGTTTTGTGGTTCACAGTTGCACTAAAAGATGTGGGGAAAGTTTCAAAACGTGACGGGAGGGAACAGAGGCAAGACTCGATTGGGGATTAAACTGATTGACTTGAATGTTTTTGTCGGCAAATGTTTCGTAAATAAATAGAAGAGATTTTTAAATGACTTGCTGTGAATCGTACAAATTATTTTTAACTCATTTGAAGTTTCCAGATGTTGGTGGGACTTAAGAAATGAAAAATAAAGATTTATTGGACTTTTTGAAGCATTGCAGCATCCTGACTGTTATTGATGAAGCAGATACGTTTGTGTGACGGTTTATTAACAAAACACAGAGCGGATAGAAATGCATCTTAATACAGTAACATTTTATCCATCCATTTTCTATACCAACTTACCAGTGCATTACCAATTTATGAAAAAGGTCATTTAAAAAAAAAGGAAACTCAAATTATGCTGTTTATGAGATTTATTTCAGGTATTTATTTTGATAAGGATTTGCAAGGAACTTTAAATCCACAGTTTCTCCGAAAGATTATTATTGAAAATTAAAGATTTGTGGCCAAGGTGCTTTTTAAAAGATGGAAGTTGCATTTCATGTAGAAATGACGGTCCAGCTCTCTGGAGGAGGCGAGGAGAATCAGCTAGAAGTCCGCTGAGAGTTTTCTAAAGTCCGTCCTGATTTGAAGAGCCATGTCTTCTCCTGGCGTTGCTCCGCTGAGTTTTATCATGCCCACAGTTTGTGCGCCCGTTTACCAGAATATTTTAGAGCCCTCCGTATTTCCCTCTGCTGACAAGCTTTATAGAGATGCTGGTTTCATTTTCCAGTAGGACTTGGCACCTGTCCACACTGCCAAAAAGCACCAATACCTGCTTTAATGGCCACGGTGTCAGCCAGTGAGCTGGCCTGACCCAAACCCCACAGATAATCTCCATGTAGCACCATTAAAGCAACCCGGACTTCCTTAACACCACAGCCTGATCGCCTCCATGCCGCTGCACTGATGCAATAATTAAAAAAAAAAAAGGCCCAGCCAAGCGCTAAGTGGATCTATCATACAATTCACAGACATACTTTTTCAGTAAGTTGACACAAATCTACATTTTCTTATTGCTTTATTCATAATCATCATTTTCTGAGGAAACACTTGAAGTGCATTGCTTTGTTCTTTTAGTGAATCCGTTTAACTCGTGAGTTTCCCTGTTTGAATTGAACCAGTGAAATTAATTAACTTTTCGATAACATTCGGATCGACTCGGATCTCTCTCCCCCTCAAAGGTGAATTAGAGCAAGAACAAAACTTTCCTTTGACGTTCTGCCTTTGGCCTCTTATTTTTTTATTTTTTTTGTTTATTGCACTCCCTCTATCTCGTAATAAACGTGATAGAGAGCGGCCTTTCACATCAGTAACATCCTGTTGGCAGCCTCTTATCTCACAGTTAGCCTTTAACCAGCCTTTTTCATCTGTACACACTGTACACAGATTTATTAACACCTTCCTGCCATCGATTCGCTGCTTTCACCTTTCCTCGAGGGGTGAAAGTCAGAATTTAGCGACTTGCTGGAAACAGGAGTTGAGCTCAGAAAGGAGGAATGCGAGTCCCATGACGATGAGTGAGGTAGAAGACAGGGAGGCTATGCTTAAATAAGGGTTGAGATAAAACACTTAAGATAATTCAGCTTGTATTGTATAAAGGCTTAGTTTATTTTCTTTAAATTTAACTAAATGTGGCGTGGCAAACAGAGAAAAGGAGCTTTCTTATTTGTTTACAGTAACATGACTGGGACAAATGCATTTTGTGGTTACGGGTGCCTGTATGGGTCATTTTCACAGTGTTTCCTTATGTGACTAATGCTACGATGCATTCGTCAGTGTTTGGGTTCAGCTCGGACATTCAAGGTCAAACTGATAGTCTATTTTGAGATCAGGAAGTCAGCTCCGTTTGACGGTAAAAACGTGAGTTCTGGAAGGAAAAGGATGAAAGGCGCTAATGATGTACAGGCTGCAGAAACAAAGGAGGATTGTTACCTTTCAGTATCAGCAAGCTGTACTTGCAACCTCGCAAAAAGATACGGGTTGGGCCTCACTGGACTGTACGTTTCTCCTGGGCTGCTTATCAGTTCACGCTGAGGTGAGAGCAAAGAGTCTGATGGTTTATGAGATATTCCTGTATTTACAGCATCTTCACTGGGAAAGTTCAGAGCCAAAGAATCCTAAAGCTATTGAAAGGATAAATCTTAGATATACTCCTTTTGGCTTTTCTGTTGTCATTGCCTCTCTACTTTTAAGACTAGGTTTAAAACCTTCCTTTTTGACAAAGCTTATAGTTAGAGTGGTTTAGGTAATCCTGAGGTATTTCTGTAGTTATGCTGCTATAGGCTTAGGCTGCTGGAGGACATCAAGATCTATTTCTCTCATTCTGCTGAGTTCTCCTACTGTTCCCCAATTTTGCATTGTTTGTTGTTATTTCAAATGTTAACTCTGTTTCTCTGTCATTTTTCTCTTCATAGTAGGTACATCTGGCCTGGCGTTCTGTTAGCTGACATCATCCACCATTACCATATAACATAGAAAGGATTCCTGGATCAATGTGTGCTTCTGTGCTTTCGGTGTCTCAGCTCTGTCTTCTCTAACCCCCAATAAGTCGAGGCAGATGACCGTTCACACTGAGCCTGGTTCTGGTTCAGCTGGAGGTCTTTCCTTCCTGTTAAAGGGGAGTTTTCCTCTCCACTGTTGCTGCATGCATGCTCAGTATGAGGGATTGCTGCAAAGCCATGGACAATGCAGACCACTCTCCCTGTGGCTCTACACTCTTTCATGAGGAGTGAATGCTGCTTGTCAAGACCTGATGTGATCTACTGGGTTTCCTTAGAGAGGAAACTATGTGGCCAACCTGTCAGCATTATTTGATTGAATTGAATTTTGTAAAGTGCCTTGAGATGACGTGTTGTGAATCGGCACCATATGAATAAAATTAAATTGAATATGGATCCATGTTTTACACAACCACCAATCATCTCATTAATATGAACTGTTCTGGAGGACTTCTCCACAGAGCTCTTTTTTCTCTCAAATATCTCACCTGTAGAAAGTTATCTGCCATCCTTAAATGCTTCTTATCTCAAAAATTACAATTTGAGCCATAAAAGCATATGTGCTTGAACCAGGCTATTATTTCTGCAATACTTTTTTTTCTTTTTATGGAAGTTTATTAAGACAGTGTTTCTCTGACTTCTTAGCAAACCAAAATAAATTCATACAAAATATAACCAGTAAGCAGCAACATGTTAATGTGTCCCCCAGCTGCTGAAAAAACCTCAAATATCACTCTAAGTGTATTTTCCCCCCTCTAGGTTGTGTACCTAAATCTTATTTTTGAAATAAGAATCGAAACTTCCTGTTTTTGGTGTAAAAAAATAAATTAATCAAAAAGAAGAGTTCTGTTTTCATCCAATCAGGTTTTCAGAAATGTGTTCCTTCTAATATGTTTGAAGTCAGGGTGATTAAAACATTTATTCAGGCTCTTTTTGTAAAAGAATAATAAAAATATCATGGACTGTGAGGTTGTCCCAGGACCAAATTGCAAACAGGACTCAGGAAGTCACATGTTGAGAATAATGATTTAATTGTAAATAATAGTTTTAAAAAAATAGCAAAAATCAGGAGGAACAACAGAGCTACAGGAAATCAAACAGAAGGACAGGAGGTACAACAGCTTATATACAGCATAAGAAGATAAGAAAAACACGACAACACAGGTGAGAGTAATCATGAAATGAGGAACAGCTGAGATCAATGAAGGCAGAGAAACAGAGGGGAGGGAAAATACTGAGCAGAGAGAGACATGGGGAAGAAAAACGGAAATAGTAGAAAATATACACAGAAAGAACCAAGAACCTAAATCCACAAATGTATGAACTAAAATAACAGCAACTAGAAAAAATAAACAGGAAAAACCCAGAAGTACAAACACCTAAAGATAGTAATCATAAGAGAAGAAGAAGAAGAAGAAGACAGAACAAGCATAACAGCAAAGAATTGTCCAAACTACATACATGAAAGAAAATTAAAATACAAACACCTGAAGATAGTGCCAAAAAAATGCTTTTGTGATCCCGTTTAAAGGCATAAACATATGGATCAGAAGTCAGCTATCTCAACAAGAATCATGCGATAAACCTTTGCTGGCTGGCAGAGAGAATTTCTGCAAGTTGGCCCAACTAAAACAAGTGTTTATGCATAATTATGTAAGGACAAAATAACTTTATCCTGACAATTTGTGTTTAAATGTTTTTTCCATTTGCCCAGAAGAGAAAAAGTGCACTTTAAAAAAATTTGATCAAACGAAACGAGTACAGCATGTAAACAATCAAATAGTTCTGCACTCCGGTATTTACAAATTACAATAACATACAACAATTCAAAGTGTGCTAGTGATAAAAACTGTATGAAAAAAAAAAACACAAATAAACAACACAACCAAGTGATCATTAATTAAACTTACAATAAATTAAATTAACAGATGAAGTTCATTTACATTCATTTCATTTACATTTCCAATGTAAGATTAGGATCCTTTGGAGTAATAGCATTGTAAATAATCACTGAAAGTCATGTGCAACATCTGTAAATGAGATTAATAATGAGGTGATGACACTTTCAGGGACATTTGTAAAAGGAAATGACCTTCATTGTTTTTCTCCTGTGCTGAACTTCACATCAGGAAGTAAACCCACGTAGGGTATCGAGGACATTATGGTAAAATTACAAAGATTAAAGTTTGTTTGTGATACCTCATCCAGCATATGTGTTACTGACTAAAATGTATCAAAATCCTAATAATAATATCAACACTGTATAATAATTCTATAATTCTACTGTTGTCTCTTTTCTACAACTCTAAATACAGTATAGAAATCCAAAAAATATATATTTTCTTCTCTCTTTTTTGCCATTTAGGGGGATACAGACCTTGTAGACTATTTAACAATTTAAAAAAAAATTAGTTTCTAAAATTTGCACCACATATTTTTGCATTCATTGTCTCTTTTTGAAAGCTTTTCTTACTGGTCAGTGGACGGCACTCAGGAGGATATTAAATAATGTCTCTTATATATCAGAATTTACCAACATAAGATAAGTGGTCGTATTCATGTCATTGGACTCTGATCAGACCTCACCTCGCGGTGTCCTGTTAAAACAGATGTGGAAATACTTTCCAAGGCATTAAAGGCGGCGCTTCCACCTCCTGTTGTGGCTCAGGGTTTACTTTGTGTGGTGTTGGCCCACTCAGGAAATTTGCCCATGTTGAACATGGCATATCCCCAGGTGTTGATGCCTAAATTAATGCAGAGGATCCCGATGATGTTCAGCATGAATCCAGCTCTCACCTGAGGGCACAGACAGCCACATTCTGGTCAGGTGCACAACATTTCACTCTCTAAGGTCTTCATCTGAGCCTCGCTCCTGTAAAATCTACATTTTATTCTCGGTAGAACAAACAGCTGCGAATGTTGGGTCAAGATTTTCCTTTTTAAATCAAATACATGGTTATGCGTTTTTATAATGGGAGAGATTTCCATCAGTCTCACCATGTCGATGACCTTGAGGTTTCCAAAGGAGAAGGCGATGGCGTTGGGCGGCGTGGCCACAGGCAGCATGAAAGCCAGGGAGGCAGCGATGGTGCAAGGCAGCATTATGTAAAGCGGGTGTATCTGGATGGCTGTGGCCTGGGAGACACGAAACATCTGTAAACGCATAGACGTACCAAAGATTTGGGTCCATATGTGTGGACATTTCGCTCAGTTTACCATTGAGCCAAGTATGGGCAGGAACAGGGTGGTGGTGGCCGTGTTGCTGGAGCATTCAGTGAACGTCGCCACCAGCAGACTGAGCAGAATGGAGATGGCGAAGGGGGGGATTTTCTGCAAGGGTGCCAGACTATCGCCCAGCCATTTGGACAAACCTGAAACCTACAAACATAAAGCTAAAGGTAAAGCATGTCTAAGAATTATTAAATCCCTCTAAGGCTTATCAAAGGATTGGGTAAAAAAAAAAAGATTTAAAGATTGCTCAATTAAAGCTGTTTGTTAGTAAAATAAATCTGCATCAATTTGAGAAATTCGTTTCAACAGGATATCTCTTTAAGAAGGAAATAGTGGGCAAGCTGTGCCACAGGAATCTAAGATCTAGTTAAAACGTCTACATATTCTGGACTAACTTGGTAAAACAGCAGCACATTTGCTTACATTATTATTCTTATGCTGATGACATTAAGCATGATCTTTTTGAAAAATATATATACTAGCCTGCTTGATTTTGCAATGACACAGATAACTAAGAATGTGCACAGGCTTATACTTATCTGCTAAGTAATTTAGCCAATTTAGTTATTCGGAATAATTTATTTTGTGTTTATTTATGAATATTATATTAAATAATAATCTAAGATCAATGTGATAACCTCGAAAAAAGTGTCTTTTTTTTGTTTTAGCTTAAAAAACTAAATCTAAAACACACAAGGGTAAGATGTTGTAATTTGGAATATTTGAAGTAAAAAAGATAAACTTTTAAAAAGCAAAAGGTAAACAAGTAGGAATGAAAATAGTTTAAAAATGTAAAACACACATATTAAACAGAAGTTAAAAGTAAAAAGATAAATAAAAAAATGGTAAATGAAAGACTTACATTAGAAACTAATCTAGAAACTAATTTAGTGATTAGAAATATAACAAGTAGAATAAATAATCAATTGAGAAATAAATAAATTGCCATATCAATATATAATATGCAAACTAAAACAATTGTATTTTTCAAGAATTAAATATATATAAAAATGAAAAGATAAAGAAGTGAGTAATTATATAAATAAAGATTGGAAGTATGAATAAACTTCTGAACCATTTAAGCTCTGTCTGACCACTGTGGGATAATTACACGTCGATATAAACAGTGAACATAAAGGTGTGAAGTCAACAACGTATCGGTCACTGATGTTCACCTCGCTGCCGGCAGCTAAAGCGAAGCCTCCTCCCAGCAGCAGGATGATGTTCCAGGGCATTCGCTCGTGGACCACCTGCCAGTTCAGCAGAGTTGGAGGTGCCTTAATCCTCTTACCTGGAACATCCAATGGAGTTTTAACATGCAAAAATAATTACTTTGCAAGACAAGCCTCATGTCAATTAGTTACTAGTCAGCCTAGACTCAAATAAGCTGAAATCTTTGTTTGCTGCAGCATCAAAAGCAACAACGGAGGACCGAGCAACATCTCACCTGCCTCTGTGAAACCGTAGCTGCCACATGTGGGCAGCCGAGACGGGATGACGAAGAAGAGCATCGACATTAAGATGGCCACGGTTCCATCTGACACAAACCTGGAGAAATGATGAGAGTTACTTAAACATGTGATGATTAAAATGTTTGAATTCTAATGTTATATATATATATATATATATATATATATATATATATATATATATATATATATATATATATATATATATATATACTCCACAATCTTTGTGATGAAGATTTTCTGTATTTTTCCATGTAGAAACATTTTCATGATTTCTTTGTAAAAAAAAAAAAAAAAAGAATCATAACCGGAACATTTAAATAGATAGATAGATAGATAGATAGATAGATAGATAGATAGATAGATAGATAGATAGATAGATAGATAGATAGATAGATAGATAGATAGATAGATAGATAGATAGATAGATAGATAGATAGATAGATAGCTTTATTTGTCATTTTGTATGCACAAAGTGCGTACAGAACGAAATTTTGTTTGCATACAGCTTGAAAAATCACTAGAAATCACTCTAAAAATCACAGTAGATTGCACTAATTTTCGGGATAAAGATGCAGCAGCGATTTACGTAAACAATTGAAATGTAAAACAATGTAACAATGTAAACAATGCATGGGAAATAGACAGTGTGCTATTCACGGTATCCAGATGCAGCAGCAATTTATGTAAACAATTGAAATGTAAACGATGTAAAACAATGTAACAATGTAGACAACGCAGGGGAAATTGACACTAGCAAGTTTAAATCTTACCTACTTTTGTTGGTACAGAAAGGCTGCTTGAATGTTTTTTTTTAAATCTCAAATATGTGTGATATGTACAATGAAACCAGCAACATCAGGGCACGTCATAGTGTGTGGCTAAATATATTGTTTTCTAAATGAGACCAAACAACAATAATCAGTGTTGACTTTCTTGGTTGGACATTCCCAATTAGTTCCTGTTTATACGACAACGATCGATTAAAAACAGAATTTATCTTCCTGTTTCAGTTAACATGTTTACATGACAACGTTTTGATTATAATCTCAGTTTATACGCCAAAAGACATGAAAATGATGTAATTCTCCCACCATGCCACTAGTTGGAGCTATGTTCTTTGAAACTCAGCATGTGCACAAAAAACTTTTTGCCTAAAATATGTCACGATAAAGAAATATGTTCAAGATGAAAGAGGATAAATTTTCCAATGGAACCTATGAGGTTGAATTGTTACTAAAGAGGTGACTTTGAATTATAGCGATGCCTAGTCGTGGTTTGATTCAGAAAAGTAAGCAGCAATATTCACCATTGTTGATAAGTTCTTCTTTGATGTTTTATTAAATTGTAGCCAGTTGTTATGTTGTGCATGTTTTCATTAATTTATACAGTGCATGAGCCAGGGATTCCCTAAAAAAAACATTTAGTTTTTTCTGTTTGCACGTTTTCGAACCCTCACATTTCAGAACACATTCTCTAATAGTGCCGTCGAGAGAGAGAAAAAACATTTGCCATTTTTGTGTAAATGAACATTACAAACGCAGCCACACTTTTCTGTTTTCACCAGAAAATATGGTCACGTAAATAGGACCTAAGACTCTTGGCTGATTCCCCACGCAGAGATCAGCCTGACTGCTCGCGACTGGAAGAAAAATGTATGGCTCGTAAAACATTTGTTGCATATTCTCCAGAACATATTTCCAAAACTTTGAAAAATATTACAACATTTGTTTAAAGTCTTACAATGAAAACTGTAAAAGAGGGGGAAACCGTTTGACTCACGAGTCTTCCTTGTTGAAGAGCACTGTGGCCCAGCCAGGTATGAAGCCCGGCTCCCTTGTGAACCAGAGGAGCACCAGCAGAACGAAGATGGTGAGCACTGCTCCCTCAGCAAACTTCATGCCTCCAAGCTTCTTGTACTCCTCTTTCATCACGGCATACGCCTCTTTATCTCTGTCGCTTTTCACGCCGCAACCAAAAGACTTCTTCAGGCTGAGTTGGGGGAGGGAAAAAATTGCAGAGGGGTCAGGGCTACACAGATAGCAGCTGCACTGCAAAAATGGATCTAAAAATAAGTAAAATATTCTTAAAGTTAGTGTATTTGTCCTTGATTTGAGCAGGTAAATAAGATTATCTGCCAATGGAATGAGTATTTTCAACCCCTATAATAAGATAATTAGACATCCTGCACTTGAAATAAGATGATGGAGATGAGTTGTTCCTATTTTAAGGGCAAAAATCTCATTCCATTGGCAAATCATCTTATTTACCTGCTCAAATCCAGGACAAATACACTAATTTTAAGAATATTTTACTTATTTTTAGTTCCGTTTTTGCAGTGTGAAACACTAGTCATGGAAATTTAAGACGTTCATAGTAAAGCGGTAACTTTATAAAGCGGTAGGACAACCTTTTCTATAAATGTTGTCAACCCATGATTAACTGGAACCGCAGTGAAAAATGTTCAGTATCACCGTATCAAATCAAAACAGGGTATGAACAGGCTAATGTTAGCCTAGCGCTTCAGCAAGTTGTGCCATGTGGGAATGTCTCCAGATGGGGCCAGATGTGCGTTTATTGAAGAGTACTGCTGTATGTGACAAGTTATGTGTTTAGAAACGTAAAGTCGGCCTGCAAAACCTGCTGTTGGGACAAAATATCTGTCTGTCAAGCTAAAAATTAACCATCACTGAGACGTCATTGTGAGTGAGTTAAGCAGGAAACAATCATAATACTAATGTAGGTGAGGAAATGGCCACCCTGAATTGGAAAATAAAATCTTGTATTTAGATCTGAATTATATCCATTATTTAATTGTTTTCTAAAGAAATCAAACAAAGGCTCTGTAACTGTTAAAGTGTCTGATGTTATTTGAAAAAAACAAAACAAAGGAAAAGTTCGAAAGACTGGTGAGCCGTCTGTAAAATCAAAGTAAGCCAGATCTTTGATGAATGAAAGCAAAATAATAATTAATCTGAGTGGATTCCCAACATCTATTGCATGTTTTGCAGACTATAGGGGCCACCGGTCTGTGATCCGCGTCTATGTTTCCGTTGTAGAGATCGGAGAGCTGAGAGGCTGCTAGCTTCCATGTTTGGACAGATAAGCTACACTTAGAAGATGATTAACTTTAGCTCCTTGTGGATTGTTTTTTCAATGTAAAGTACTGGAAAGCTGTGTCATGTTGTGATCATTAGTCTTATTGGTCACTAAACTATGACTAATTTGGCCACTATGGTACTTTTCTCCTGCTCTCTGCACCACTATCACTGAAAACTTTAATTCAGTGTTTAGCATTAAGCAAACAGCAGAGCAGGTTACTGGTGGGGTCTCAAAGTGTACCGGTTACTGTGGAATGTGTAATTTGAACCCAAATAGCCTAAACAAGCAGTTCTCATACCAAAATGTGGTTTGAATTAGATTTTTTTTTTTTAAAGCCATTTTAACCACTGCGATTGTCGAGCTGCTGGTTTGACTATTCATTTCTTGAAGAGTTTGTTTGGTGCGTCTGCTTATTTTTATTTATTTTGTGTTTGATTAAACTATTTTGAGAGTGATGGTTTGGTTAAATATACATTTTTACCACAAAGTTGAGATATTTCTCATTTCTTAACCCATAATCTACTGTTTTCTTTTGCTGTGCTTAAAAGCTACTAAATTTTCATGGATATAACTGCCTTGATTCCATTAAAGCATGGGGCTGGGAATCAGCGTTGGCAAATTATATTATTCTATTAAAGGACATAGATTGGTATCAGGGACAAGAAGTCCTGATTCTACTCATAGGAATGGGGGGTTTAAAATGTTGTGTTTATCGTCAGCACAGTTGAATTTTGCTCTTTATTTCAGGTTCTGTCTTCTGTTGTTTCCTCCGCAGACTCCGTTCACGTGTGCGTTGTAACCTGCTCTTGTTTTGTCCTCATTGTCATATTTTTTAAATGGCCAGGCCTTTATTGAGTTCAGTTTTTGTTTTAGCAATAAAAGCCGATATAAAACAGAAAACAGCCCTGCATTCTGCTAATCAAAACCTTAAGAACCATTTTTTTTTTCAAATAGCCATGTTTTGGTAACAACAAGAGAAAACTGTATTTTGCTTGTTTGGCAAACAACTGACAGAGTTAAAGTTGCTTGTCCACACATCCTCTGGTTGTCTTACTTGAAGCCGAGGAACATGAACTGAAGCCAGAGCCAGGAGATTGCGAGCATGAGCACCATGTTGGGAAAAGCAAAGCCAAACCAGCTGGCAAAGTTGATCACGTCTCCATTTCCAGGGAAGAGCCTTTGGAAGAAGAAAAAAAACATGTTGGAGGAGTAGAAGAGGGATGAGGATTCAACCACGTGAACTTAGGCTTTGTACTGATGTCTCACTTGTCCATTTGTCCCTTGAGGATGAGGTTAGGGGTGGTGCCTGTGAGGGTAGCGGTGCCTCCGATGCTCGCAGAGTAACATACACTCAGACTCATCCCTTTTGTCAAGAGGTCGTACTTTGCCTCCATGGCTCTTCTCCTGAGCTCCTGCGCGGACTCTAGCGTAACCTCAGGCTGGACTGCAGTCCCACAAAGTGAGAAGGCCGTTAAAAAGGATTATTTTCTAAAAACAGACCCATCCCATCAGTTTAGGTTTTACTCACAGCCGCCGTTCTCCTGCTGCAGCTTGGTGTCTGGCCTTTTTTCACCCGTGATTTCCTCCTTGGTTTGCGTGCTCTCCAACTCAAAGCCAAGGTTATCTTCTGCCTGGAAGTCTCGCTCATCCGCCCGGGCCTCCGTGGCCTGCAGCTGCTGCAACACGGCGTGAGCGATGGGCAGCATCATGGCCGTGGTGGCCGTGTTGCTGATCCACATGGACAGGAAGGCCGACACAATCATGAAGCCCATCATCAACCTTTGAGAGGGGAGGAAAGGAGGTTAGGATTGGACAGGATCCAATTTGAGAGTAACACTGTTTATTTCTACTGAACTTAATTGAAACATAAAAATATTAGCTGATAATTGAACTTTATTGATCTCACAATGGAGAAATTCACTTCTGCATCTTAACCCATCCCCTTGGGGAGCAGTGGGCTGCCACTATGTGCTGCCTGGGGAGCAAATGGGGGTTAAGGGTCTTGCTTAGGGACCCAGAATGGCAGCTTGTGGGAGTTGAACTCAGAACCTCTGGGACCAAACCTCTGTGCTCTAACCACTAGGCCACCACTCCCCTAAGCTGTGTATGTATTAAGATTTCTTGGTTGGGTTTTGGAACAGGAAACTGCTGAGTTAAGTTCAGGAAAACAGTCTTTAGGCTGTAATTTATCTCATTAGTTTAACTTAAAATTAATATTGTATAATTTCAGTACACACAGGAATATACTTCAAGTTTTGATGATTATTGCTTAAACTGATGAAAGCCCCAAATAAATGGTTGTTTTTAGCAGAAATGTCTGCCTACTGAAAGGTTTGTACTCCACAGTATTTTTAGTCAGTACTTTTGCAGATTTTGTTTTGCCATGGTCATTAAACTAGGCGTGTATTTTAGCTGTGTGGATAGGAGCCAAATCCACTTAGGAATTAAATCAGCATCTCCAGCTGTGCTCCAAAACGTCCACCTGATCTGTGGAAACTTCCCACTGGATCTCAAGCATCTTGGATTGTGTGCCACTGTTCCACCATATTCGGAGTCCTTGATCTTGACATGAAATGCAAAATGTACTTTCATCTGAAGAGAGGACTTTGGAGCCTATGGGCGACAATTAAACCCTTTATCTTTTTTATGTCAGGAAAGATGCAGCTTTTTTTTTTTACTGAGCATTTACCTTCCACTTAACTTTCTATTGATAAGCTTGAAACACTCGCAAAGCGGGTTGAGTGGAGTTGAGCTAACCTGATTAGAGCCTATGGAAAAGGGGTTTTACTGTCTGCCGGACAACTGTCAAGTCGGCAGGCATCCTCATGATTCTCTGGGCCAGAGCATATTATATTTATGTCCTTAAAATCCTTTCTTACTGGTCTTATGTAAACTTTTATAATACTTCGTTTTCTGAAAAACTAAGTATTCGGTTCTCATTCGATTCTCATAAGCCTTAATCATCAAAATAAAAGAATTTAAGCCTTAAAAAAGGAATCACTTCTATGTGAGTATTACTATATGAGTTTTACTTTTTTGTAAATAGATTATAAGTTTGATTTTCTTACAGAGATGGACGAACGCCGACCAGGAGAAGAACTCGGAGAGCGATGCGTTTATGAAGGTTCCAGTGCTCCACTGCGATGGCCACCAAGAGGCCACCGATGAACAGCATGTTTGAGTCTTTCAGATACTCAATACTGACCTGGAAAATAGCATAAAAAAATATTTATTTGTAACATTAAAACTATTTCCAAATAGAATCTGTACCAGGTCACTTGAATTTTAGCAGCCAGTGCAAAGCTCATTGTTGTATTTTTACATTTATCTGACTTCCCCTAATGTGCTTCATTACCAGCCTCCTTAACTTTGGGACCAATTAACGTACCAATTCAGGTTGAGATTTTTTGTCTTTACTGTTGACTTTTTCTTTCAAAAATCTGTATTTCAAATGTACTAAACACCAGAATGAAAAACCTCTCACCGGAGCACACTTCCAAACCGAGATCTAATATCCTAAATCTCCCTAGACATACTGTGCAGTTTTTAATGATTTTTTAAAAAGAATCTTTATTTTTTATACTGATAAACCCCTTTCACTCTTACATTAAACTTCAACTACATACAAACCCATGGTCATTTAGAATATAGGCGGTCCTTTACCAATGATGTTCCACATTTTGCATGCTGATACAGATGTGGCATAACTGACTGTTTATGTGCTGAAAAGTTGACGTAGAATATCAATACAATGGTCTTGGTAACTGAACAGATAAATATTTTTTTATACTCTGCACCATCACTCTTTTGCATCATTTAGCTTCTCTGCTAGTGTTTCATTTACCGTGAGTAGTTTAGAAGCATGTTGTGTAACTATCTGTGGACTACCATATAGTTAGCTATTTAATGAAAACGTGATGTGCTGTAAAATTGTTGGAAATGGGCATGGTAAGATGACAGAATTCCCCTTTTAGTTCAACTCTCCTGCTGGAACAAATATAATTCTCTATACTGAGCAGGTAAAATACCGACTCCTGATAAACTGCTCCACAGATATCCTTAAACTCTTGAATGTGTGTGTTTCCCCGATAACTTGAGCACATACAGGCAGATTTTCACATAACGAGGTATAAAAGTGTGAATAGGAACAGTACATCTCCAGCTTTCATGATGCCCATCATGGGAAACAGGACGACAGGGAGAAGAGCAGTCACAGCCAGTGGCATGCATTCTGTGCACCAATACAAAGCCATCAGGATGATCGCATAGCCGCATTTTGCTTCCTGTAAACACACAAGCAAATATACACTGATTAAAGTCTCAAATATGTTTGCATAGCAACCAAATATTGTTTAGAATCTTAAATTCCTTTCAGCATGCTATGTCCTAGCTGGTGATTTTGTTCAGAGGATAACCGCTTATAATATATTTTAAATTCCTTGATCAAAGTTATACTTATGACTGTGGTTCTCAAGTTGAGGTTTTTGTCCACAAAGAAAAGCCTTTCAGCTCCACAGCACTAAGTGAGGGGTCCATTGAGAAAAGTTTACTTCAGCTAACCCTAACCCAGCTAAACATTTATTGTAACAATAAAAGATTAAGTTTGAAAAACATGAAAATATAACTTTGTAGTTACTTTATAAATGCTCTGTGCTAATGCTAATGCAGTAAGGTGAATGGATGGATTGTTCATCTTAAATTATCTAAATTGAAATAGAAACAACGCTGAACTGAATTTAATGTAAGATATTTGACAAAATCTGTTTAAAAAGTAACATTGGATAAATGCTAGCATTAGCTAACTATCCAACATTAGTTAATATAAAATAAATCTTCACTTATGGAGTACCACAGGGTTCAGTCTTTGGGCCAATTCTCTTTACTATATAAAAAGCTTCTGATTGGTAAAATTATCAGACAGCATGGGATTCATTTCCACTGTTATACTGATGACACTCTGCTATATTTATTCGTAAATCCAGACAAACCAACCAATTACTTCAACTACAACCATGTCTTGATGACATCAAACCCTGGATGACTTTAAATGTCATGCTTTTAAATTATGACAAAATAAGAAGTTGTCATCTTTGGACCAGGATCCTTAAAAATAAACTTCTTAATCAATCACTTAATCTTGATAGCATTAAATTGGCCTCTGGTAATAAAGTAAAAAACCTTGGAGTTATTTTTGACCAAGACGTGTTATTCAAATCCCATATTAAACAGGTTTCCAGGGTCTCCTTTTTTAATATTGCCAAAATTAGAAATATTCTGCCCAGTAGTGATGATGGAGAGCACTTTGTTCTCTGACTGCAGGTCTGCTGGTGGTTCCTAGAGTCTCTAAAAGTAGAATGGGAGGCAGATATTTTAGTTATCGGGCTCCTCTCCTGTGGAACCAACTCCCAGTTCTGGTCCATGAGGCAGACACCCTGTCTACTTTTAACAAGAAAAAACTTTCCTTTTTGATAAAACGTATAGTTAGAGCAGCTAAGGTTATCTTGAGCTGTCTTTTTAGTTGTGCTGATATAGGCTCAAGCTGCTGGAGGACATCAATATTTATTTTTCTCACTTTGCTGAGTTTTCCTACTGTTCTCCAATTTGAATTGCTTGTTGTTATTTCAAATTTTAATAAATTTAATAAATTGGCTTTACGCTCTTTCAGGAGGACTGAATGCTACTTGTCAAGACTTGATGCTGGGTTTCCTCAGATAGGAAACTTTTTGACCAACCTGTCTGTATTATTTGATTGAATCTGACTTTGTACAGTTCCTTGATATGACATGTGTTGTGAATTGGCGCTATACAAATGAAATTTAATTGAATTAATGTGTTATCATTATCATATCAACTTAAATAAATTAACATTAGCTGCTATTTTAATTTCAACCTACAGACATGAGATATGTTCACATGTTCGCCTTCATGTTCGTGTTCACATCTATGGCATGTGCTGGCATTTGCCAAAATGCTAACTCAAACTGACTTGCTAGCAACAGCAAAACTTAGCTAGTATGCCAATGGTATGGCTTATGACAGCATTAGCGTATAGCATAGCATTATCCCAATACAGTTTATACTAGCTATAACTCTGATTTTGTAAAAATGGGAAAGACAGACGTTTTTCTTGCTGAAAGGAAGTGAAAGTAGTTGTCCTTTATGAGCATATTTCAGCGCTATGAATTTCAAAAACCTGCTTCGACAAAATTAAACCTTTTTAAAAGTAGTCTAAATTATAATTAGCAGCAGCCAAAGGTGTCATCTCATGAAAGAGCTTAACATTGTAATGTTTGAATCTTGGAAACTGAACTAAGACTGCAGAGGCACAAAAAAGTGTGGACCAACAGTGTGAATGTTGACAGCCGAATTGCTCAAGTAGCTACATGAATAAATAAACATGTGAGAAAAAGAACAGAATCCTGTAATATTTCACACTGTGCTACACATTATTCCAATGTTGTACTAGTTCATGTTGCATGCTTGTAATAAATGTAAGTTATTTGCAAACTGTCTGAGTGTTTGAAGTAATAGTTTAGAATAAACAGAGGTCTGAGGTCACCCATGTATGACAATTGAAGTAGAAACACAACATGATAGCAGTCTGAGCAGTAAAACAGTCCATCTTTCTAAATCCAGAATGGTTACCACCCCAAAACAAACGTTCATCTGAATGAACTCAAGATCAGAATACTGCTGTAAAGAACGTTGCACAAAACAAAACAATTTTCCTGATAAGAACAATAAAGTTGAGAGGTTCTGCTGCGGTGCAAAAAAGGAAACTGCAGAGGATTGGGTTACATTTTCTTTCCAGCTGTGCAGAGCTTGCCTAACACTGGCATCAAGAAATCAAGGGCTTTTTGACAATAACCTGGCAAAATGAACAGCCACGAATATTGTTCAGGAAGTAATTAAGGACTGACTTAAATTCTGCAGGAAGTTGAAGGATGGATAGTATTTTCACTGGGGAATCATTCTTCCTACAGGACAGGAAATCTGGAAAGTAACTTGTTTATAAGGGGGAAAAAGAGAATATTATGAGTCTTGTTGCATGGAGACAGTGAAGCCCTCATGTCGCCTTGCTTCTCGTCCAAGGGAATGGAAATCAGCACAGCTGTACCCAAGAACACAAGATTGGCTCAAATGATTTACCAAGAACATCCAATAGTCCAGGCATAGTTTGGCAGTAATCAATGCTTTTTCCCACCATAAGGATGCACAGTTTCACAGGGCAAAGTGATAAAGTGGCTCAAGGACCATAACATTGATACTTCCCAGATCTCGACCCCATAAAGAACCTGGGATCATTTCTCAAAAAGCAGGCGGGGAAACCAAACCATACGAGTTGTGATCAACTTCCTACACCAGTTAGAGAAGTGTGAATCAATATCGTTTGGAGTGCACAAAACATTTGACCATGACTTGTATATTAAAAAAATTATGCACATTTGATTAAAATCTGCTTTAGCAGAGACGAACAGAAGCTGAGGCAGACAAAACGTTACTGTAAAGTTGTCCAGCTTTCATGTCCTTCGTCTTATCGCCGCCTGTCTTTAAAATGCAATAAGACTTTACACAAGCAGATAGTAGCAACCCTTGATCATAAAACAGTTTGTTGTGCTCTTGTCTCGCAAGATAGCTTTTATAGTTCCACAGTAAAAATATAAAACGCGGTTTAAACGATCCGACACGAAAATTTCCACTGATAAAATTGAATTTAACGTTGCAATTTCTTTGATCTTATATTGAATGTTTATTTTGAAAGAGAAAGACATTAAAGATGATTGTTTGACACTAATATGAGTATTAATTGTAAATCTCGTATTAGGAGGTAATATATCTATGTACTGTTTTTTTTCCCCCGGTTTTAAGGAAGGTAAAATAAACTGTTATGAGTGTAGTTGGGTGTATCAGTCAAACAAATGGTTTTATGTTAACTTTTCTTTATTACATTTGGGGACCTTTGAACTTAAAATTTAAAATAGAAACTTCATGTAAGTTATTTAGAAACTTCACAGACAACATGGTTCACAGGAGAGCCAAGTTGACCAGTATTTTATCTGTTTAAGAAATCTGACCATGGATGCAAACGTTGTTGTTTTTTCTTTTCTGATTGGGAAATTTATACTGAAAGAGAAGAGCTTGTTAGAGAAAATAATCCTGTAATTATATTATTTATCACAATAAAACAATAATCCATCTTATCAGGATAAATAATTGCATATGACATGATTGTTTTAATGTTTTACTAAGGGGGATGAACTAAATCAGCATTATAGAGTTTTCACTATTGTACTATTAACATCGTTGCTCTTTCTCTGTCATTTCAAGTGGTGATAAAATGAAAACAAAGGAATATTTTGGCCTGCAAAAATCAAAAACTGTTTGGATTGCATCAAATTGACTGTTAACCAGTTAAATTGTGTAGGAGATATTTTGTTTGTTAAAAGAGTTCCAACTAAATGAGCTGGTTTGGATTTATTTAAAATTGTGCTTTTCCCTGGTCTTTGTTTATTATTTGCAAAACCTTTCCTTTTGAAGTTCTTTGAGTAATCAGTCTTACAGTTTGTCAGAAAATGTTTTAATATTGTTGAACATCCAGAGTTGTCTTTCTATGTTGTTGCTGTAATCGCTCTGCATTTTTGTTTGTAAAGGTTTCAAGTCCGCATAAAACCATGGAAATTCTACAACTGACAGGAAATCCCATGAACAATCTATCCCAATTTGTGAAGCTGTTTAAAACAACATTAATACTGTATCCAAAGGCTTTGGCTGTGCAATTCACCATATGTTCTTTTTACTTTTGTATGTCTTTAGACTTTTTATGGTTAAAATAAAATAGATCCCCCAGCTTAACTTTAAATTAGCCATATTTTGTCATTCAAAATATCGAATGACAGGTTCAAAGGTTCACCAAACAGGTCTAGTTTTCAACAGTAACTGTAGCTGAACCACGACTTGTTTGAGGTTTTTATCACCTGGGTGTCTGACTTGAGCTGTTTGAGCAAGAACATGTTTCAATAAATGTGAGGCGGAACAAAAACGTAATTCTGATTTCAACAGTTTAGCTCATTCACACTCACCGAGGTGGGAACGACCAGTGGCAGAGGAAGAAAGGCGAGCGGAGTGATGACGATGATGAGGAAGTTTCTGTGGTACCACAACCACTTCAGTACGTTCAAAAAGCCATCCATGATGATCTTAGAACGAATAAGGAACAGACCGGAGTTAGAAAACTCTCCTAAAACGCCTGGCAGTCCAGCAGGCCCAGGAAGCAGAGACAGGCACACACTGGTCCTGTGCACGGAGGAGGAGGAAGAGGAGGAGGAGGAGGAGGCCAAGGACAAACAGGTACTAGAAAGACTTCACAGCAGCAGATGATCTTATAGTGGAGATCTGCACGCCGGGGAGCTGCTTTGGTAGGAAGACTTGAACGAATGCTATTTACTCTCTATCATCTGTGTTAGCACATCAAACATTAACTCAACACCAAAGTATTCACAATCCTTCACAGAGAGGGAGATGAAGCTGCTGGTAAGGAGAGGGAGGCAGCTCTACAGAAAGGGGAGGGGGGGGGGGATGGACCGATGGAGCCAATGATTGCCAAACAATGATCAGGTTTATCAGGTGAAGGAGTCCAGCTCAACCATGCGTAACCAAAGTTCAGGGGGTTGTGCATTTGACAGTGGATATGGAGCCCGCTGGCAGTCTCTAATACGAGGTCTACAAGAGTTCAGGTTTCACAACTTAAAGTCGGCAAACGGAAGAAAATACGGGCTAAGTTTTACTTCTGTCAAAAAGCACAACGACGCAGCTCCATAGATCAGAGACGTGTTACTGGAGACTTTTAAACAAGGATGCACAAATGAAATACCTGACAACCCTTTCCATAACATTGTATGTGACATGGTTTCTAGATCCCTCACAACTCCATAGTCATGTTTGGACCTTATTATCTTCATCAATTTTAATGTGTTGTTATAAAGCCTATGTTTGTTTGTGCTACTTTAATTCTTGTCTTACTACTGGTAAAAATGTTTTAGCAATAAAATTAGTTCTTGAACTTTGATCTTTTTTCACCAAACTCAGCGTTGTGCAAAATGGAGGGAAAATAGACTTGAACCTAAACAGTATTACTTCCTGACTAGCATTATAAGCTATAACTAACATTTGACTGCTAGTTTTATCATTCCAGTCCTTCCTGATTACTTGTGCAACATCTCCTGTAGTTACTGTTTTAATTTAATCAAACTAATTTAGCCAGCTACCTGCCCCGCTCAGGGCAGAAACATCAACTTTGCTCTTATCCTGCCTTAAAGTGTTAATGATCCAAGTCCCTTGTGTGCTTGTATGGCTTGTAAACTGAGACACGAATGCAACACAAAGCCTATATAATCCCTTATATGTCATCATTTACAGTAGTTAACTGTGACTGGACATGAAATTATGAACCTATTCAGAACCCTGTGATATTGGGACTGCAACGACAACTTTAGCATTTAAAACAAAAAGGAAACCAAAAGATGCAAAGGTTCAACTTAAATTCTTAAATTCGAGCTGAAAGCTCAAATAGATGTACTATGCACTATTGTAGTGGATATTAAAGCTTACTGTACTTTTAGTACACAGGGATGTTGGAGGTTGGATTCTAAAATGGTTTATAAATAGAGGTTGTACAGCTTTTTTACAATTTTAATTTTGTTTCATACTGGTTTGCAATCTTGAAAAATACAGATATGAAGATTTTGGTACCGAGAAACCTAAAAAAAACTAAAACTGTGAACTCTCAGGTTTGATATTTTGGTCCACAATTTACCAGAGAGGGAAGCATAGTTCAGTTCTCACTTAAATGAACAGCCATTACTTTGCTGTGTAGGTGTTCTTTTTTTGTTTTGTTTTATCTTATCAGTGTAGAAGCCAAACTGTGACCAGTATAAACTGGACACTTTTCATTAAAAGTTAAAAAAAGTTTGTTAAGCAGCTAGCTTTGGTTCAGACAATTAGCTGAATTTTGTTTTTTTAAATCCCCAGTCTCATATTTTCTGAATTAATAACAGGAGATGTAATCAGTATAAATTAATGCTGGGATCAGAACTAAAGGTCTAAACAAGAATTTTTCTCAAAATAATATAAGAGCAGAGCTAAATTTGGTGGTATTTTAAAATATTTGACGTTTGTTTGAGGTTGTATCTTCTATTGTGGCAGGGAAATTTAAATTTGTTTTAAGCAACAAAAATTTTACACAGTTCACAATATTATATATTTTACAGAAGTTAAAATGTCATGTTTTCAAACTATATTCTGTGAGTGCAGTATGATTTAGCACTTAGAAATCATACTTTTAGGGTGCATGAAATATGACAGCTTTTGCTGCAAGTTCTATGGTATCTTTAAAAAAAAAATTTTTTTTCATTTGAATTGAGGTTTTACGAATTACTCCGCCTTAAAATGTTCTTTTATGTTGGCTAACATCTTAAAATATGATTATACTGTCTCAAATAAAACATTTAAAGAGTCGAATTCTGAATATGACTGCAACTTTTAACAGCCGTAAAACAGTGCAAAGCTTTCCCTTATACAAGGTCTTGTGTATGTTTATAAATTACTTATTCCAACACTTCATATGTGAGATAAGAGATCATAAAATGCACAGCCGTAAACCAAAACACTGATTTCTGCTGCTGAAAGAGCAAGGTAAAGCGGCACAACTCAAAATAGCACTAGTAGGCCATAATAGGACAAAAAAAAGAGAAAGTACTCTCCTGTTAGAGCTATTCACTTAAATTTCTGTCAGATTTTTGCATCAAACCTGCAGCTTGCAGTATAAAAAAATAAGTAAACCACCTCATCAAATAGAAAAACAAACAAAAAAACAATTATGTAGAGTCATTCTTTAAAGTTACCATCTTGGGATAAAAAAACTTTTATCTGGAAATTCATTCATTTTAATTCGTTTTTCCCCAAAACTTCTCTTTTTAATACCGTCTTGGTCGAATTAATAAATCTTTTGCTTACTGTGTGATGGTCTGGAAAGAAAGAAAATAGTTGAGATTTTTAAATGTCTCAAAGGGAAATAATGATTGTTTTAATATGACATTATAGCTTTGTTTTTTGCCATTGTCTCGCTCTTAACTTCCCTATTGTGGGACAAAAAAGGTATTTCTTATCTTATTGTATAAAATATTTTAAAACTAATTAAAACAAAATTAAAACATTTGTTATGAGTGAATGTTTCACAGCATCCCTTTTTACAATAAAAAGGTCAAAGGTTGGATCATTGTCCAAAGCTGGCCATCCAGTCTGCAGCTGACTTGCTTATTGATTAATAGCTATTATAAAAAAAAGGGAACGGCTGTAAATACATTTATAACTAAATTGTCATGTAATGGTTGAACCAACAGTTCATTCATGTCTATTTCTAAAAATCAATGAATTAAAGTTAGTGCACCTCTTTATTGCTCACATGACTGAGTCCTTACATATCAGATAGTTAGGCTGCAGTTAACTTCCCATATGGTAAAAAAAAAAAAAATATTAATTGTGTAAATCAGATCAGTGGATGACATAAAAGTGTTGCGATGAAAGTGCATGAGCACAATTTGTACAATAAACAGCCAAACTTGCAATGTGTTAACAAAACGCAACATGAAACTCAACAGCTACGTACATTACAAAAATTCATTTAAATTAAAGTTTATCGCATGGGCCGGGAAATTATCTTTCAATTTCAAAATGAATATTTGTGTATTATGTGAGGCTCAGCACTTCTGTGCCTTCTAAGCTTTGTTCCTTTTGAGATATTAGTGAAATGGCAGGAGCCCAAGCATAACTTAATGACACAGACTTTACTGACAAGCAAAGTCCACATGCAATCCTAATATAGCCTCACAAAGCTTTAGCGTTTTTTGCCGCACGTGATTTAATAGCATGAAATCTTTCTGACTTTCCTTTTTTTTTTTTTAAAGGAGCAGGAGGGATGAGATTGGGATTAGAATATCCTGCTCTGCAATGTCTTTGATATAACTTAAATTTAAAACAGCAACTCACACTGACTGCCAAGTTTTGATGCAGTTAAATAAGAGGTAGGTAAATCTTGCAATGAGTAACAAACGTCTGTCAATGAATGATGAAGAGCCGTCAGAGCGGCGGCCGTCTTTCTCTACACACTCTATGGTGCTCCATCAAAAACATCTGCCAGAAGATTTTAAGATGCTACTCAATCAATATATACTTATCTATATCTATATAGACAGATATAGCTAGATATATATTGATATTATATCAAATTGTTTTCATGTTTTCAGAGACTAAACAAGTAATATTGGGGCTAAATGTGGTAGAAGAAACCCCCTGTGTTTGTTTTTTGGTTGTTTATTTATCCCAGTGATCAATACGATGGAAAGTCTGCGGCGGTTACGCAACGTTTAAAGTAAAATCCGTGTTGCTCTTTTTCCAAACTACAAGTGCACCGCACACACAAACCCCACACACACCATGTACGCTATTTACAGTTTTGCGTTGGGCTACACGGACATTAATGCTCGGAGGATGCATCTGTGATGGACGGGGCCGAGGTCATTTATTTCAGCTTAATGATTGTCGCAGCCGAGTGTTGACCAATCAGGAGAGCAGACGCCTCGGGGTTCGCAGCTTCTGACCAAATATCTATCGACCCTCTTCAGAGAGTGGGGCACCCAGCTCAAGCTCATTCCGTCGGCTGTTATTTGATTAAATTAAAGCATTTTATTTGCAGTTATTTGGTTCTAAGTTGAAAGTTTGATTGCTGTGAGTTACCATGAAGCCAGCAGTGGTTCTGCTGGGCCTGGTGCTCCTACTGGACACCACTTTTGGAGCAGAAGGTAAGACTGACAGGGGATGTTTGATTTATGACTAAAATAATTGTGTTGTTATAGTTTTACCAAAAGGGATTATTTGAAAAAAAAATGTCTTGTTTGTTTAACATTTGTTGTACCTTTACTATGTTTATAACCCTTCATCCAGCAGTAATTATTATAATAATTATCTTTGCTTGTTTGCTTTATGGTAAAACTAAAGGTACAAACTTAAAACAGAAAATAAAAGCGAAAAAGGAAAAGACAAAAGAGGACACCAAGAAAAAAATAGTAAAAAAAAGCATCTTTTGGGGTTGTTTTTTATTTTTGGCAACAAAAAAAAAATGCTACAAAGAAACTCAAGTTTTCCGATGTTGCCCTCTAAACTACTCTACACTCCACATATGCAACAAAATCTTTATATTCCAGCAAAAGCAGCCCCAAAATCTGGGATTGTTTTGTCCAAATGACTAATCATTGACTCATGCAGATCCATTGCACAGATTATTTTAATAATGACCTTAATAATGACCTTTTCCCACTGGGTTGTTATAGTTTTACCAAAGGGGATTATTTGAAAAAGATGTCTTGCATAGTTTGTTTTACGTTTGTTGTACCGTTACCATGTTTATAACCCTTCATCCAGCAGTGGGTGCTTCTAAAATCATCATTATTAATAATTCCCTTTGCTTGTTTGCTTTATGGTAAAACTAAAGGTACAACAAACCTAAAACAGAAAATAAACAAAACGAAAAAAGAAAAGACAAAAGAGGAAACCAAGAAAAAAATTGTAAAAACGCATTTTTCGGGGTTGTTTTTTTAATTTTTGGCAAAAATATGCAACAAAAAAGTTTTCCGACGTTGCTTACAAACACTCTGCACTCCACATATGCAACAAAATCTTTATATTCCAGCAAAAGCAGCCCCAAAATCTGGGATTGTTTTGTCCAAACATTAGCAAATGTGATTTGCTAATGTAGCTGTTAAATCTGTTATTTAAAGTCAAATATTAACAACCGTCTGTATTAATAGACCTCACTCAGGTAATCAATGAACTATGCGATAAATAAAAGTATATAAAAACAGTTTCAATACTGATGTTTCTTAGCTGTCATGCTGATTGCCCCTTTAATATTTAAAAATAACCTCTTTGATGGTATAGGAGGGCCTGACATTGTTGGACTGGTGCTTTCCCCTCAGCAAACACTCTGAGCATTTCATGCTTGCTGTTTAACTCTGATGCAAATCTGCACTCTGTGACTGAAACAAACAAACTGCACCTCTACAGAGTCCTGTGCGGGTCGCTGTGGCTCCTTCAGCCCTCAGAAAAAATGCCAGTGCGACTCGATGTGTGTGTATTATGGGAGCTGCTGTGAGGATTTTAACACCATCTGCCCCAAAAAGGGTTAGTGCCAAATAAGGTCATTATTCAAATCAACCGGCGTCATGTCTGACTACGTATTCTGACTAAGTATTCTGCCCCAAGTTTCTCGAGGGGACGCGTTTGACGAAGCGGAGGAGATGACCGACATGGAGACGGATCCGAACGGGAACACGGTCGCACCGACAGTCCCCTCCTCTCTGACCCCCCCGCCCAACACCACGCATGGGTCCTCGCCAACCGCTGACCCCAACGCGGCGCCCTGCAGCGGCCGACCTTTTGATGCCTTCTTGCAGCTGAAGAACGGCTCCATCTATGCATTCAGAGGTAAACTCTAGACGAGAAAAAGAGTTCAGCTGTCCTTCAACACTTCGTTTCTGTGAGGGTTCACGGCAAAAAATGGAGAACGTCAGTTTTCGAGAAGCTGAGTGGGCCTGATTTCAAGATAAATTGTCGTACAGTTAAGCCCAAAATTATTCATACCCCTGGCAGATTTATTTTCCATCCAGATGTAACATCTGGATGGAAAATAAACATCTCTCAAGAGATAATAACGTAAAAGGAGTATCAATTAAAAAAATAATGTGTTTTTATTTGCGCTTCCAATAATGCAAAATTGTTTAACGTTCTGTTAACTGTGACATCATCCAGAGAAGACGGCTCACCCGCTACTACCATCTAATGTAGAACAGATTACTAGATCAATGTGTGCTTCTGTGCTTTTTTGTCTCTCTTTTTGTGTCTCTGTTCTGTCTTCTGTAACCCCCAGTCGGTCGAGGCAGATGACCGTTCATACTGAGCCCGGTTCTGCTGGAGGTTTTCCTTCCTGTTAATGGGGAGTTTTTCTTCCCACTGTCGCTTCATGCTTGCTCAGTATGAGGGATTGCTGCAAAGCCATGGACAATGCAGACAACTCTCCCTGTGGCTCTACGCTTCTTCAGGAGTGAATGCTGCTTGTCGGGACTTTGAAGCAATCAACTGGTTCCCTTATATAGGAAATGTTTGACCAATCTGTATAATCTGACTGATTTTGACTTTGTAAAGTGCCTCGAGATGACATGTTTCATGAATTGGCGCTATATAAATAAAATTGAATCTAATTGAATTGAATTTAAACCATTCTCAGTTATCATTGTGAAAAAAGCTACTTCTAATTGCTGAGTAGCTATTTCCATGTTCACACTGGTATTTTCATGGTTTATCTCTGATAATGAGATGTTGAGAGGATTCTCTTCCATCACACCTAATTTAAAACTCAGGTTAAAGTCAGGACTCTGACTGGGCTACTCAGAACATTAATATTGCATCCAGTCAGAAGAAACATACTGAAAGATTATCTTAAACATAAATTTGCCGAATGGTTTGGGACTTTACTGCAAAGTCAGACGTCATTAATAGCCCATATACCCCCTCTTAGACGTCGTATTTTAAATACATCTCAGCACTTATAATTGGAAGCTTTATTGGTCTAAATTATTACATTTGTGAGATAACCCTGATGTTTCAGTTTTGTCTTTAATCACATGTAAACTTTACTCTTTGTTTATTCTAATTTACACTCCAGAGACCCTGGGAGCCAATCGGATCCTTATAGCCAGTTAACATGTTTTGCCTCTGTGTGATTTTCCAAAGTGTAATGGGACAGGTCAAAGTTAAAAAATGACCACCTGACTTAAAACTTACATGTACACTGCATGCACAGAACACAAAACCCTCCGTCCCCAAATGGGTCCCTGTCGAAACTATTAAACACTGTAAATAGGATGCATTTCATTTTGGCTGCAACAAAAATTAACTCTCTTAATAACTCTGACTACCTTGATAATCTGAGCACTTTATTAAATAGTCTTTGTTGTTTGTTTGTTTGTTTGTTTGTTTCATGAACTTACATTAACTCATGTAGGTGTACAAATTGAGACAATTTCTTGTTCATTTAAGGCATATAAAATATATGAAAATAAATTGTAGCAAAATAGCATTGATACCCTGCACACACATGCCAATTAGTTTTTTTTTGGTTGTTTATATGTATATATGATTTTCATAGCACTTCATCTCTAAGCATCATTAAGTGTTATTTCCAGGAGATGAGCAACAGATTGGGACTGTTGAAATATGTTTTTTTTTTTTTAAGTCTTATAGTTGGTCTCATCTCGCCCAGGTGAATATTTCTTTGAGCTGGATGACAAGTCGATTCTTCCTGGCTACCCTAAACTCATCGAGCAGGTGTGGGGGATCCCGGGACCCATCAGCGCTGCGTTCACCCGCATCAACTGCCAGGGAAAATCGTACATCTTTAAGGTGGGAACTGCTGCAGGCCGTGTCGGTTCTCTGGGGAGTTTGCTTCGAACTTTAAGAAAAGCTGGGAAAACAGTTTTGAACAACCAATCATTCAGTCATAGCTTGATTATAATGTAATCTTTATAATCAATCTATTTTTAATACAATTTAATTGCACAAGAGATTAAGAGATTTTTTCTGCTAAAGAGTGGATTACTGGAATTAAAATTCAGCATCAGTTTTATGAGGTATGGATGCAAGCAGTTTCCTGTGTTGGACTTTCAAACCATTTTAATCATAACAATAAAAAAGTCAATTAAAATATTACTTGTTAGAAAGAATAGAATATACTCGAATACAATAGAATAGAATAGAAACAACAGTAATGCCGGTAATTTTTCACAATGAGGAAATTTGGACGTGACGGTGGCAAAAACACAGACTTACACTGTCTATTATGTAATATGAGCAAAAAAGCTAAATTAAATTGAGGTTCTAAAGCAAAAGAGAAACAATTTATCAGAAAGGGGAAAAAGAAAAATATGCACAAATATTGTTTGATAATATGGCATATTCAAATAAAAAATACAATATTCATGTTGGAGTAAAAGACAGCAGTCAGTTTACAGAAAGATGTGAGAAAATATCCCCCTCATAAAGTAGGATTTGTTAATATATCCAGAATATGATTTCAGATTTTCCCAGAATAACCTGCTTGCTCCTTATTGACCTGGGAATCTAAAGGTGGTTTTCTTAGAAAGTTTGTATCTAAAGGTCATCGAGATCTCTCTGTCCAGTATAACTTTGAATAAATGCGTGAATTTAAAAACAAGTTAGCTAATCGAAATACTTTCAGTTCCATATATTGTTTTAAGTCTGGAATTTTTTCAAGCATAGCACACATAATGTCCTACAGCATATGTCATGTTACAACCACAAAGTTGTGTTTTATTAAGGATTTTATTAGATAGGCTAACACAAAATTGCGAATCCCTAAAGAAAAGCATCCCCACAGCATGATTCTGCCACCACCGTGCCTCACATACATTCAGGTTGATGAGCAGTGATAGCTTTCTGTTATACAAGTAAAATTTAAAGCTCAAAGAAGAAGAAATCTTTGCAATCGTAAGTTCCATCGAAATTTGTCTTCTGCATTTAATCCATCCCTTAGGTAGCAGTGTGCAGCTTTTACAGTGCATGGGGAATTATCTGTGCCTAAGAGTTTTACTCAGGGACCCATATAGTGGCAGTCTGCAGGGTTCAGACCTGATTCTCAGAATGGAAACACTTTCTTCTAGCCTTTAGGCCACCAATAGCCCCACAACGGTCTGGTCATCTGAAGCAGACCACCTTCTTCCACATGTTTGCCAGCTCCCTTATACAGTAAGTAAGGGTTGGGGCAAATTTTCACCACACTTCTGAGCGCTTTCTTTCTACAACTGGTTTCTTGTTGTAACCACTTTCGTATAAAAGTCAGCTCGATTTGTGGAGCGTGTGACTAATAGCTATCCTGTTGTGTCTCACTGAGCCGTAGATCTCTGCGCCCCGTGAGTAATTTTTGTTTTGTAACCTAAACCTGACTTAAACTTCTCCCGGTCAGCTGAGCTCATTGATGCCGTTTGTTCACTAATATTCACCTCTGACTCACAGAAAGTTGGATTCCAGACAGGAATCAATTCACCACTGCACCGGCATACTTTGAAGGGTTAATTGTAAATGTTCACTACATTTTTCTGATTTTTATTTGATGTAAACCTTAAGGACTTTCATGATTTTACTTCCACTTAGTAATCACATGCTTCTTTGTGCTTGTCTGCCAAACAAAAACTCCAATAAAATCACTGAAGTTTCTATTTGTGAAGTGATGAAATATATATATATAAACAAAAAATAGTTTTTAACGAAAATTAATTATGAAATGGTGTGGATACATGTAGAGATACCTACTCATACACATGAAATGCTTTAGAAACAGAAATAGATATTAGATAATAGAAATAGTTTAGCAGTGAGAGACAGGAACTAGCATTTTGATTCATGGATATTTTCAGGGAGGTTTTCTTTGTGTTATACAGACAAAAATTAATAGGCATAGTTTGTAGACTTTGTACTCTATAAAAACTCCTCATACAACCACAGTGAGGAAATCAGTGTCCTCAAAGTTCACATCATTTTGCTCTGCATATTTTGTGTCCAAGGGCAACCGGTACTGGAGATTTGACGGGGACGTCTTAGATGAGGACTATCCGAGGGAGATTTCCGTCGGCTTTGAAGGCATCCCAGATAATCTGGATGCGGCATTTGCTGTACCTGCACCAAGTCACAGAGGAAAAGAAAAGGCCTACTTTTTTAAAGGTATCTGCAGTGGGATGAGTGGCTGTTTGGCAGCATTTAAAATATCAACAGGGCCGCATGGTGCGCTACTAAACATGTTGGTATCTTAAGCAGATGCTCAGACTTGCTAGGATAACCTTTGGAAGAATAGGGAGGGCAGGCGTAAATTTTGATCCCTCTGGGTTTGAATGTATATATATATATATATATATATATATATATATATATATTGACTTATATATGTATAAATTTATATTACTTTGGTGGAATGTTGTGAATATATATATAAAAATGTTTGTATATCTGGAGCGTGTAACAAAAGTAATTTCCCTCTGGGATTATTAAAGTACAGTATGTCTGATTCTGAATTTGGTGTAAATGGTTATTTACAGTATTTCAATTGGACACCAGGGGGCGCCTCAGTAGCAAAAGATTTTCCTCTTCTCAACTACAAAAAGATTGCAAAGACAGAGAAAAAAAAATTGATTTATATAAAAATATGTCCGTGTTGTTCATTTCATGCATTAAATAGCAAATAAATACATTTTAAGAGTACTCTGTTTGTTTTTTTCAGGCGATAAATATTACCAGTATGAGTTCAAGCACCAGCCGTCCCATGAAGAGTGCGTCTTCATGAGCAGAACCTCTCCATCCGTTCTGTTCACACGATACACAGACCTGTTCTGCGATCAGCCATTGGAGAACCTCTTCACGGATCTTTTTGGAAACTTTTGTAAGACCCACATAGAGCTGTGCTCCCTTATAGTCATATTCAGCACATGAGAATACATTTATTTCAGTAACTCTATTCACTAAGTAAATCCGTTATATATAGACCGATGCTTTCCAGACATTATTTCTATCAATCAGGATGATTTTCTGTCTACAGCTAACAAAAGCACATTTAATATTACAATATTACATCACAATATTAAAAATAACTCCACCTTTCTAATGAAGAAATTTGGACTTAAGGAAAAGTATGTTTAATACCTGCTTAAAGGTTGTTATTTCAAAGGATGCTTTTAATCTGGCAGAGGAGCTTCATCAGAACACACGTTCTAACTTATTTAAAATGTCTGGAGGTTTACACTCACCGGCCAATTTATTAGGTACAGCTTTTTTTTTTTTTTTTTTTGCTGCTTGCTCAGACAAATGGTGGAGCAGTCAATGACATTGCAGGTATTCAGTGCATTACACATCTAGACGGGGTGAAGACTATTTCCTGAAGTTCAAACCGAGCATCTACCATGAGGTAGAAAGGACTTTGAACGTTGCATGATTGCTGGTTTCAGACAGGTCCGTGCCCCTCTTGTCCTTGCAGGATCCCCAGGCGGGGGTTACGCCCCAGACAGCTCACCAGTCTGTCGCAGTGTAGTATTTCTGCTGATTTGCTGAACTTTTACTTACAACTATATCTTGAGTTTGCAGAAAATTGTTTTAGGGGGGAAAGAGCATCTAGTCTGTTGTACGGAAAAAAGAAAACTGTTGATGTCACAGGGAGCCGTGAAGGACGCACAGGCTGGTTTGAGATGATAAACCATGTGGAATCCTAAATTAGATGACAAAAAATACCAAAAATACACACAGCCTCATTGAAGTTGGATAATGATAAATTGGACTTGTGCAATTAGTCCCAATTTCATCTGCGATGTTATTGTACAACAGTCAACGGATATCAATCCAGTAGTACATCTTTGTGATACAGTGGACAGGACAAAACTCTGCAGCAACTGCAAGATGCTATCATGTTAATATGGACCAAAATATCCCTTCCTCTTCCTCCAGACAATCACGACACCAGCCCCAAACTCACCGTGAGGGACTGGCAGGGCTTCAGCCCCCCTGTGGATGCTGCCATGGTAGGGAAGGTTTCTCTCAGTCCCAATCCCACGTTACCTTCTCCACCAGTGAGGCAACGGAGCAGAGGGCGGAGGAAGAGGCCCAGCAGGAGACGGGGCCCCCAGCGCAGAAGGCACAGCCGCTACGTGTTTGATGACACGTGGTTGTTTGACGATTTGTTCGACTTTGGCCAGGACTACGGCGACATACCTGAAGTAGCTACGGTGCAGGAGTACCAAAGCGTCCCTGTTCAAAATGTCTACTTTTTCAAGAAAGGTAAGATTACAGGAAGTCGTTTTCTTACGCTACTTCAGTAGGTCTGTTAATTTTTTTTTTTTGCACCTCCTCCCTTAAACTCTTTCTTGGCTTGTCCGTTTCCGTCCTGTTCACGTTGACAGATAAGTACTACAGAGTGTCCCTGCGGACGAAACGCGTGGACCGCGTCAGCCCTCCTTACCCAAGATCCATTGCAAAGTACTGGCTGGGCTGCGAACACGAGGTCCCAACTGATCCGTCCAGGGCAGAGAAAAAATAGGCCGGCTGAAGACACGTCCGCAGCGTGTTTTTATTACATCTCTACGTAACGACGAACCTGAGCCCAGTAATAATCCAGAACGTGTTTGATGTTACTGCATTTATACTTTACGCCCCTCGTGTCCATGTGCTGAGGCTTACTATGATGAATTACACTTTAAAGCAAAGGTGTCAAACTCCGGTGTCTTTCTGAACATCTGAATAAAAATTTTTTTTAAAAATAGTTACGTAGCCATTTAATTTGGGTGTGTTGGACCAGGGTTACATCTCAAAGTTGCAGGACAGAGGCCCTCGAGGACTGCAGCTTGACGCCCCCCGCTTTAAAGGGATACTTCAGGTTTTTGTGAAGCAAGGTTCAAGGTGGTAACAAGTGAAGATCTACTCTAGATATCTCTCGCATCGTCGTTTTCATTTAATACAAATGCAGATCAGCTGGACCTAAATCCTGAGGCTGACAGCTAGACCTGGAGGTGGGCAAGATCGAAACATGTCTTCTATATCATCCTGAAAAAAAAAAAGCTCTAGTTCCAAAACAATCAGAGAGTTTTATGCAAAAGAAGTCAATTGCTGTCATATTTGCATTTCCGCTCAGGAAGTGGAGGCAGGATGTGGTTGTTCCACCAATGTGTTCCTCCACTGCCATGGAGTGAGGCCAACCGGTGTGGCCTCACTCCGTGGCAGCCTGGTTATTTTAGAGTGTATTTTAAATTTTATATATTTGTTTCTAAATGTTTTAAAGATCTTGCCCCTTCGTAACCCTCCAAGCGTCTTTGACCTTATCTTCTCGATCTGTCAGGTCAGCTGAACAGCTGAATCTAGTGTTGCTCCTCAACATAACGTAACCTACCACTGTACAGAAAAAGAGGCTCCTGTACTTCACTGCCTGTCTTTAAAACCTGTTTTTATTCTTTGGCTTTCAACCCCAGACTCGGTGTGTTCCCATTTGTTTGATTGCAATAATTTCTATTTTTGTGGTCCAATAAAAAATAATAATAATTATTCTCTTTTAATGTACGAATTTAGTCGGCGATGCAGTTATGTGCAACTTTTTCATTCAGCTGTGGTTGTTTTAAAGTACTTTATAAATAAAGATTGTGTGTTAGGGTATGGAAAAAAAAGTGTGCACTTATGCAACTTTAATATGATATAAATGCGATTTCAGTCACAGGTTCCTAAAAGCCCTTAACATGAGTTGCTATGACATTTTTGAGACTGGAGTTGTTTAAAGCCAGAAAGAGGTCCGGTTTGGTCTCTGCCCCTCCCTGTATAGAATTTCGCTTGAGAATCTAGGCCCAACTGATCTGGAGTTTTTACCTAATTTTAACGTTGTGAAATTTTTCTTTTCCAGATACAACTTTTGATATAACCCCGCCGCAAAAAAAGAGAAAAAAAATCCTGAGTCATCCCTTTAAATATTAGTTTTCTGGGTGATTCCATACACATACATAACTCAGTTTTGTCTTTAACCATAGAAGTTGCATCCTTGATGCATGTTCTCACCAAATCTGCGTAGCTTTTAAAGTTTAAATCCTCAGATACATTTTTACAGTTAGTGTTATGCGCTTACATCACCTCTGTCACGCAATTATATATGACCCCTGCGGAGATTTACTTTATTTTACGTTCTGCTAGAATAAACGTTGTCGTGCTGTAGGCTACTGGTGCCCTCTGGTGGACAAAATATGTTCAGAAAATACTTTGCATGAAATAAAAACTGTAACTACTGAGCACCGTCTCCATTTGTTATTGTTTTTTTCCGATTTAAATTGCTATAGTTTTAAATCTTTGCTTTCATCACTGTAATAAAAAAATTGTAACATGGGATTTTAAATATTTTTTCATCTTTGTTCTTTTTTTTTTCTTTTTTGCTAAACTACAAAACTAGCTGTACTCGTGTGGTGTGTGTGTGTGTATGTAGCCTATGTATATATATATATATATATATATATATATATATATATATATATATATATATATATATATATATATATATATATATAATATTCTTATTTTGCGCTGAAGTTTTCAGTAGATTTCCTTTATTTATTAAATAAAACCGTTTTATAACGGTTTTATTTCATAAAATAAACCGTGTCGCTATAGAACCTTTTAAGTTCTGGTATAGTAACAGATTAGGAACAGACGTTTTGGAGGAGCATTAAAGAGAAAGTTACTAATATCAGGGGGAAAAAAGTCCTAGGACAATAAAGTGAAAAAAAAAAAACAAGACAAAAGTGGTAATATTATGAGAAACACGTCATATTATGAGAATTAAGGGGAAACATTTCCAGAATAGTCATAGTTTGCAGAACTATTTCAGTCCTGGAGTAATAGGGCCAGGTTAGATTCTTTTAATTATTTTTATTCTTTACGAGAATAAAGTCAGGAGAATGAAGCCAAAGTGATACGAAAATGAACTCGTAATATTACAAAAATAAAAATATTACAAATATAAAAAGTATGTTCTGAGATTAAATTCCCTCTGAATTAGGCAGATTTGCCACATTCAACATGGCGGACGCTCTGACGCATTCGCAGCATAGGCAGAACCCGCCCAACTACGTATATGATGTCTGTGCGTACGATCGTGACGCTTTTCTCGCGTCAATGCCGACTGACTAAATATTGCTCTTTGTGCCTATTCCTGTTACGCAAAGATTAGTGGGTTTGGGAAATGAAGGGACGAACTAAACAGAAGAATAAAAGAGAAATGTAAAACGAAAGCGAACAAAAGGCACCGCTGGGATTCGAACCCAGGATCTCCTGTTTACTAGACAGGCGCTTTAACCAACTAAGCCACGGCGCCGGATGACGGCTGGATGGATATATGGCTTTATGAAGGCAAGCCCACAAGAGTTGATGTATATATATTTTTAATTCTTATTTAATTTTTATTCATTTGGTGCTTCAACGTATAAATAAAATAGTATAAATAGTTATCCCGTGAAGGATAACATCACAGATCAAATGTCTCAAGCCAGAATATAGTCCAACATAGCAGCAGAAATGTCCAGATCAGGCAGGTTGAGGTCGCCCAGCAATTCTTTGAAGCACAGATCAGCCAGGTCGTCATCGTTGCAGTTGAATCCCTGGAGTTCGAGCTGACCGTGGGGACCCTGCGTGGGTTCAGCGTGGGAAGCTGCAGCGCAGTGGCTGCCCTCTGGCTGGGCTCCCGGTGCACACCCGAATAACGCTGCTTCCAGGTCCCTATAATCCCAGTCATGAAGTTCAGAGTGAGGGTTTAAACTCTGGCAGTAATCGGCGGAGGCATGGGAGAAACAGCATGCAAAGAGATCAGGGGATGGAGGAGCGATGGTCGCTGAGAGGCTGGAGGCCTGAGGAAGACTTGGAGCAGGGTAGCCAGGCGGGAATGGATCCATGTGAGGCATTGAAGGTCTGCAGGGTGCAGTGTTGGTGAACCCCGGTCGGGCGTTGTCAGCGTGGTGGTTGGAGGCTTCTCTCATTTGTTTCTTGCTCTTGAAGAAACGGGCACGACGGTTTTGAAACCACACCTGTTGAATATTAAATAGGCATTAAATATTGGCAGCAAAAAGGAAGAAAATATACATATATAAACGTGCACCACCTTATTCATATGGAACATGTGACAGACCTGAATCTTGGATTCCGGCAGGCCAGTCGCGGAAGCGAGAGACTCCTTCATCTTGATGTTGGGGTACTGAGTGATGGAGAAGGCCCTCTCCAGCTGGCCCAGCTGCGTCTTGCTGAACGTGGTGCGCTTCCTCCGGCGCTGGTTCTCTGAGCGGTTCCTGAAGGCAGCACCAAGATGCGCTGCAGAGACATAACGCGCAATTAAGCTTGCTGCTTCTAAACACATGCTGGTGCGCGTTAAAATCGAATAATGTCCATTGCAGACACTTAAGGGCAACCTCGGTAAAATAACAGCAATCAAAACAAACAAATAAAAGAAGACTAGATACGGTTAAAATTAAACATGCACCTAATTTGTCCACTCACCTCTGCTGGATTCCTGTGGGTAGAAGTCGTTCAGCTCCTGTGCTGTGAAAGGCCAGTAGTCTCCTGAGTGTAATGAGATCATATCAGGAACATGACCGCCAGTAAAATCCATTATTCACCTGGGGAACCTCAACATATGCGTCTTCTCTGAACTGTGACAAATCAAGAGACCCCTGGAAGGTTTTATACTACTGCGCTCACAGAAGGACCTTTTGCGCCCCACCTTCCTTCACATCCCCGCTGGATACTGACTAACAACGCGTGGCTTTGATGTGGTTCACTGCTGTTTATGGTTGTCCGACTAATAGGTGTCTGTTTGATCCCTGATGGGCCATCAATAAGCACATTGGGACAAGACGGAGCTTGTCCAGACCTGAGAATATCGAGATTATCTGACCGAACAAGAATATTGGCTCTGCCAATGATTATTTGGCATAAATTGCGCCGGATAAGGCTGCAAGACGAATGAAACCACGCGCACTAAGTTTTTAATGAAATATTGAGTTATTTTGGTTCCCTTTAATAATCTGAAGAAAAAAATCACTATAAAACACTATTTTCTGACACTTCAGTCTGCGGCGCATCCTCTGGCGGGCGTCCCGTTGCGCATGAAAAACAAATGTGTGTGCGGATGTTGGAAGTGTATTGTAGAAGCCGCGGGAGCTCTCCGCTCTTCTATAAAGTGCGAAGGCGACAAAAAAGACCGCTTTCCTCCTTTCTTCCTGCTTTTTTTTGCGCGCAGCCGATTCCCACATAGTGCAAGGTAATCTGAATTTCATCTCCAAACCACAAAAAACATAATCAGAAAGATAGCTAAACATAAAATATACATTATTTTTTTCTCTTTTTTGCTATAATATATTCCCTCCAATTAGTATTCTGTCAAATGTCACATGAGGGAATAAAGAACTTAATCTTTATCACAAATTCGCCATTAGGTTTTTCCACTTTTCCTCCGGCTCACATCCACAACAGGGCATCAATGATCCCACTTTAGCCTAATGATGGCTATCACATGACTTGGATTAATCCTTTCCATCGATACAATAATACTGGCTCTAAAGGGGCTGTCGAAACCAGGTCACATGATGTCAGCCTACTCTGCATGACCTCTATGCCCCATAACCCTCAAACATGAAGGGAACTAATATCAGAATTAGTCACATGATCATTTGATGCTCCTTCACACGACTCTTCCGCATTAAATCACACAGAGGCTGTTTTAGACTAAAATGCGGGTACATTTTAAAAACTGTTTTCTGTTTTTCTAGTGGCACGACTGTAGGTGCGAGATGGCGCCTCTAGATGGCAGTATTTATTTGTTTGTAGCATTTCCCTGTTTTTTAAAGCAGTGGCTCAGCAATGGAAAGAAAGGGTTAAGCTGCAGTGAAGCCGGTAAAGAGTTTCCATTATCATTTAGAAAGGTATGAATTATTAATAATCTGGATGCCATTATAAAATACTTTATCTTAAATAGATTTATTTTCTATCTGAAGCAAACACATTTGTAAACAAGCCTGATGGAAGTATTGCGTTACCTTTACCTTGCAACATAACAAAACATGATTCATGTGTGTGTTTCAGTGTGAAAGAGACACATTTTCATTAACATATTTATTATTGGAGTGTTTTGAGACACATTTTGGGCTTTGACTATCAAATCCAGGATACAGATTTTCAGACTTTCTTTTGTGGAAAATGGAAATCCCCACATTATTTGTAGTTCTCAAACATGCCATAGTAATTGTTAAACTGTGTGTCTATAGCTACACTTTATTTGTCTTCCTGTCTTTGCTTCTTGTTTGTATTACTATTTCGTTTTTCTGCTAACGCATGCTTTGCATGTTTTGTTTTATCTTTTTACATTATTCTATTGTTGCAAAACATGAGTGGTGGTATAAGTATGATCTGTATGTTTTTTGCTTTATGTTAATTCTGCTTTAATTTCCACAACAGCCCTAAAAGAAAGCTGCGTAATATGCAGATGCACAGACATGTGGACTCCCTTGAAATCTGGTAAACCCCAGAGGAGCAATTTAAAACGGACTCTTTACACCATTTCCACCAACAGCAGACAATACTTTGTAATTCATTCATGTTCATTACCATTTTTTAAATTCAGATAGAAAATTTCTGATGTGTGTTGACAGAGACAAAGCAATCACTTTTCATCATTTTAACCTTTCTCTGGGTCCCAACCTGTTCATGACCATGAAAATGCCACAATACACACATGTTCCTTCCCCCCGCATGTGAATACTATTCTTCGCGGCCTCAGGTGTGCACGCTGACACACTCTGCTCCTGCAGGTCCACACACACCTCTCAGGTCTCAGCTTCAACACTGAAGCGTGAATGACCCTCTGCATTCGCCTCTCTGACCGACATCCTTGCTGCTTCCTTTGCAATACACAAACAGCTCTCCCCAGCTTTCTGTTTGATGTTGCAACTTTATTCATATTTCCTGTCAGCCTGGGAGATTTATCCTCCAGGGTTCTCTCTTCTGCTTCAAATGCCTTTGTGAATCTCTCTAGATTACAAATATTACATCTCAGAGGGAAGAGAAACTGCTGAATAGCGACAATTGCACCACAATCCAGTTAGGGTTAATTCGGCATCACTTTGAGACTTTAAAAAAAAATGAAATAATTTCTCAGTTCAGAGATTTATCGATCGATATACGTATATCAATGTTAGAAAAAAAAGGGTCAATAAAAAGTTCATAACAGTTTTCCTTCCTTTTGCATTCTAGCCTATTATGTAGGTTAATATTACGTTGCTTACATTCTCTCAACCAATCACAAACACAGACCCTGGAACACTCGATCAATATGATTTATATTTTATCGATCTGCTTTTGTTTTTTCTTTATAGTCCAGCTTTATTACACAGACTCATTACATGTTGGATAATCCAAGTTCCAGGTGTTTATTTCTAATTAGTTTGTAATTATGACAAATGAAAACAATATATGTTGCTATCAAAATGTACTTCATATACTACTGTGAAAAAGTTATTTTCCCACAGAAATGTTGTATTATGGCCATGTTTGGACTATATAATAATGGGAAACCAGACAGTTGTCTGTAAGACGATCAATGGTGATGTCTTTAAGGGGAATATTTCCATTTATGTCCATGAAAGAGTGGCTGTTCTCAGAGTGCTGAGTCCAAGCATATTAATGGAAAGTTGAGTGGAAGGAAAAAATGTGGTAGAAATATTTGGATGAGCAAAAAAGGGGAAAACTGCCCGCACCGAATGGATTGTGAAGCAAAGTCTACCCATGAGGAAACAATGGGGGAGAGTCACAAGGTGCCAACTATGGATGGAGACAGAGGTTAAACAGCCACCACACACATACATATACGAGATGTGAGCTACAACGGTCACATTACTTGTGTTAAGCCAGAGCTGAGCATCCTAAGCACCTTACATGCAAAAAGGACCAAATTGTTCAGTGGTCCAAAGTTTTATTTGCAGAAGAAAGTACATTTTGCATTTCATCTGATAAGTGAAGTCTAGAAGAAGAGTGGAGAGGCATGGAAACTGAGTTACATGAGGTCCAGTGTGAAGTTTCCACAGCCGGTGATGAGTTGAGGAGCTGTGTCATCCACTGGTGTCGGTCCACTGTATTTTATCAAGTCCAAAGTTAATGCATCCATTAACCAGGAAATTTTAAAGACCTGCTTTGATGAACACAACATCAATGTGCTTGATTAGAAAGCAATTAGGTGTGACCAGGACCAAGATGGGAAACCTCTTAGAGGCTGCAAAATATGTTCACCTTCCAGCAGGACAATCTGACTGAGCTAATTTCTAAAGTAAAAAATTATCCAACCATTTTGTCTTTGGATGTGAAAAGTTAGTATAGAAACTTGCTTTTGTAACTGCATTATACAACGACCACCACATTCCTTTGCATTGACTCAGAGGGGCAAGGATATAAATGCAGGGCAGACTTTTTAGACATTAATTTTAGAAAAACAAAGTGAACCAGGGCAATCACCCACTTTATGTTAACATTTTCCAGTTAACACGTAAAGAAAGGTGTTTTTTGGGGGTTAAAAACATTTTTGTAAGTATCTACATCTCTATTCCTTCCTCTTCAAACATATGCAGTAGTTAATGTTGCTGCATCCAATAAAATCCTCCAAGATTATGTTCTTGGAGGATAAATTGTGGTTGTAACAGCAACACCATAGGACGTAGTGTGAAAAATATCAAGCGGTACGATTACCTCTGCAAAGCACTGAGAGCTCTGTAAAACGACTTCTATTTATTGTCTCTATATTAAATCCAAAAATTGTTTTAGACAAAAAAAAAGCAATAGGAAGTTTTGCAATGGCATTTTTCTTCCAAACTAAAGTATGAGATAAATAACTAATCATAAACTAGTTAATGGGTGATACCCTTACGCAATGATACAATTAACCTTTAACACCCAAGGAAAACAGTAAAGTGCTTCATAATGTTATGGTTGTGTATTCATTGGTGGGTTTATTGCTCCAGAAAGTAGGCCATTAATAGTAATAACCTACTAAGTATGCTCCTATATTTCGCCAGAAAGCAAAACATTGATGGTGGCGTTAAGTGTTTATGCCAATTTTGCCACCCCACGCCATGTCCTGGCCACCCCACTGGCCAGTGTAAAATGTAGCATCAGTTCAGCATTTCATCCCATTATGCACAGCCAGCAAGGCAGCCGCTCTTCTTCACCTTCTATTGCACTTTTTATTTGTATCTGCCAGTACCTACTTTCCCCTACTAATTGTTTTGTTTTTCAATAAATACATATATAACAATGTGTGTATTCTGGAGAATGTAACAAAAGTAATTTCCCCCTGGGATTATTAAAATATGTCTGATTCTGATTCTAAATGAATAAATGTACACCTTATTCCTAATGTAATTACACAATAAAAAAGGAATTGTTGTTCAACTCAAAGTGTTAACTGTACTGTTATTGGTCTATGGACATTAGATAATTACCATTCAAAATCAAACAATAAACCAAAAGGTATTAGTAGGGCTTTACTTAAGCCTTTATGATAGTGTTCTACAGGCAGCTTTGTTGTAGGACCACCCCCTATGAAACATTTCTGGAGGCGCCACTGTGCTACGAGCTGACCGGCTGGTGGCGCTAGAGAAAATTATTTTGGACCACATCTCAAATCCAACGTGTCACAGTTTAGAAACCGCACATAAAGCCTTTGGTGCTGAAGTCCATGGTGGAGTTGCGGGGAAGTATGCAAACAGGCTGCAGAGGCTCAGTCCAGCCCACGGGTGGGTGGGATCTAACGGGGAGAGGAGGGCCAGCTTCTGTCGGCCCGCTGTCACTGTTCAGCTCCGCGGGTCATCGCACCATCCAGACGGTGAAGAATCTTAAACAGGCCTCTGAAATTATAAAGGTAGGAGCTGAACAACCGGAGCTGTGAGGAGTTTTCTCTCCGTGTGGCGCGTCAGATTATCAGCCCGCCCAGTGCGCTTCTAACTAGGCGGCAGATCCTTGATGTAAAGGAAATGGGTCAATATTTGCCGAAAAGAACGATAAGGGGATCAGCGCTGCAGGATCGGCAGATCCGTAAAAAAGTCGCACCTGCAAGTTGCGTGAAACGACGCAGATCCGCTATGTGCATAAGCCGTGAACCGGATGTGCGCAGTCTGCGCGTACTGTCCCTTTAACTGGGAACCGGCCGGCCCACCATGTTGTTATGGAGGCTTCGCTGCACTCATGTTACCGCACTTTTCTTTGTGCCTGGAAGCAAAGGGCTGCTGAAACTGCACCACAGCAGGAGGATATAAAGAAGAAGGGAGCGTGTAGATTTAGTTTACAGAAACAGAAATGTTTTCAAAAGATGTTTGAAAACTGTCAGGATTCAAGAGCAAATGTATAAGATCTGCATATTTATCATTAAAGAAGAATGTATCCTCGTGTTTAATGGTATACAGATTATATTATTACATCTATTCATCTGTTCTATATATATTACAGAATCATGCACACATTTGTAAAGATTCATAATACACTTTAGCGGCACAAAGTTGAAGTTGCAATCTTATTTGTATACCTATAAGTCTCTTGTATAACTGTAGTTATAGTTGGCCCATTCCTCCTTAAAACTTTTAGTTCATTGAAATTTGTAGACCTTGCTATATAAGAACAGCTCCTCAAAGCTCCCATCACCGCAATTAGGCTGGGGTCTGGCCTTTGACTGGGCCATTGCAACGCCTCCATCCTTCTCTGTCTCAGTTGTGCTGTAACAGACTGGCTGCTGTATTTAGGATTATTTGCCACTTTGGCTTAATGACTGAATGAGGGCGGCATCCTGTGGCTGCAAAACAAGCTCAAATCATCCCCCCTCCACCACTGTTGACAGTCATAATAGTTGTGATCCCTTCCCCCATAATAATGCAGATATTACATTGTGCATCGTTATGACTAAACGTCTCAGCCTTGGTCTCATCCGTTCCCATAACACCGTGTTCCAGAAGTCTTTCGACTCATTAAGGTGCAAATTGCGAGCCTAAGTTGGAGGTTTGCAATAATAATCATAACTCAGTCGATTCTCTAAAGCCATTGCTTACATCTTTCCTTCTTGGCATTGTATTATGTTTCAGATCAGGTTCAAGACTTGCACTTTTACAGAAACTATCTGGCTGCTGCTAAACCTTTTAAATCCCATGGAAGCAGCAAAGGCGAACAGAGTTTTAAGGCCTTGACCATATTTTTCATACCTTTTTAGTTTGACTCCAGCTACTATTATATATTTTTTCTGTTTTAAACTGACACGGTCAATAATCCGCTGCTCTGAACCATTCAGCCTTTGTGTTTTGGTTGTAGGATGTCTCGAGAGCAGCAGGCGGTGGCTCGGGCCAGGAAAGCCTTTGAAACAGGACGGTCTAGACCTCTGGAGTACCGGATCCTCCAACTGAAGAACCTGCAGCGCTTATTTTTAGAAAGGCAGAAAGAGATTTCGGACGCCATCAAGAAAGATCTTAATAAAGTAAGTGACATCGCATTTCCCATTTTAAATAACTGTACTCTTCATTATGGTTCCACCCTTATATCAGGGGTGCAACAATACATCGATCCACAACGCTATATTGATTCAGTGATTAACGATCCAATTACATCGATCCAAAATGAAAATATCAATCCATATTGGGGATTTTAAGATGCACCTTTATTTTGAAATTCACAAGGCATGATTAGTATTTTGAAATTAAGAAAAAAATTGTTTTTTATTTAAATACCTTCTTAGAAATAAAATAATCCGGGGAGCATTCTGGGGCTAAGGGTCTTGATCAGGTGGCAGTCTGTGGGATTCACACCGAGGAACTTGCAGCCTTCAAATGGTGCAAGTGCACTGCTCTAGCCCCTAGACCTCCACTGCAAATTGCACTATTCAGATTTTTATTAAGCTCAGGTAAACAGATTATATTGATATTGATTTTTTTTTCAGCTGCTGAATGTCTTTTCTGAATTTCTGATTCTTACACCAAAGTCCAATCTGTATTTCTCACTCCGAGTGTTTCTACACTAGCTAACTTCAGGTCTAATATGATTGTCTCCATCGTCAGAGCGAAGTGGGGACGCAGCTGTTCGAAACTCTAGGTCTGGAGGGGGAGATCGGCTTGGCCGTCCGGAAGCTGAAGGAATGGGCAGCCCCCCGCCCCGTGGAGAAGAACCTGCTGACCCTCTCTGACACGGTGTACATCCAACCTGAGCCGCTGGGGGTGGTGCTGATCATCGGGGCCTGGAACTACCCATGGGCGGTCACCATCCAGCCGCTCATCGGAGCTATCGCCGCAGGTACTATGACTCGTTTTGTTTCAGAGGCGAATCAATTGGTAGGGTGGGGAGACCACTTGGAGTCTTTTGGTTTAATCAGGGGATTTATCTCATTTGAAGGTAGACAGGTGGACCCGGAGTGGCATTTGTTGTGGTTGTGGAGGACCTGAACACATGCAGAATTTAGGCAGGATAAAAAAAACTAATGCTTTCAATAGAAAAGAGCAAGTAAACTTAAGACAGGAGGAAATAAGTGGAACCGCAGGAAATAGAGGTACCTGAACTTGGCAGACAGGAAAACGGGTGAATCTGGCAAAAAGCTGGCTAAGCTGAGAGGTAATTAAACTGACGCGATGATTACAGAAGAAGGAGGAGATGGTTGAGTAGCGACAGGGAGGAGATGTAGGGGGGAAAGGAAGGATCCGAAGGGAACGGAAAAGTCTAGCTGGGAAATGTTACGACATAAATAAACAGAGAAATTAACAGAACACAATACAACAAGGTCTCTTTTAATGTGCAATTAAACGTCAGAGACTACAAAAAAAGCAAACACAGAAGAAAAACAGGGAGAACAATAACTCAGCACGACATTACTAAAAGCACGAAAACCAATAAATCATAACAAAGCTGTATAGAGATCCAAAATGAGTGGAAACAGGATGTAATCATGCATTTTTTTAAATTATTATACAGTTTAATTAAATCATACAAAATATCTGATCATTTCAATGGCTATGTATGCTTCACTATCGACATAAATAAACTGACATGCAACGGTTTTAGGTACATAAGAAATGCTTTGCTTACAAGTATAAATTGACGACCCACAGTTGTTCTGATGCACCAAGCAGTCACTAAAGTTTGCTCAAAGCTGCGTAAACCGATATAACATTTGAATAGGTTTGCATTTCCAAAATATAAAACACGAGAACACTGTGTGAAAGTGTGTGTGTGCATGAGGTTTTCTCTGGGATTCTGTCTTATGATCGCCACCGCTTCCCCTTTTTTTTTTCTCCACAGCTTTGCCAAATGCTTCATATTTCCATGTAGATAAGTGGGTCAAAGCTCATCCTGTGAACGTTACACCACAATCATGAGTCCGGAGTTTTAGAGATTAGCTGCCCAGTCACTGAGAAATATCTTGCTCTCAGTAATTCAGCTGTTTATAAATGACACTGTGGATGTGTTTCTGGAAGTGTGGGCTTACAAGTCTAAACTCAAATAACATGCTGCGTTTTTAAAGCCGCTCTGCGCTCACGCTGAGGCTCTTTAACCAATGTTTGGCCTCTGCTCTGATTTCTTTGTGATGCAGACGTCCGCTTTGGGAGTGGCACCGCTGCTGTTTAACCATGACAATGCAATAATCTAAGTATATCCCCAGTCGTTGCTCTAACCGTACTCTGAGTTCTGGTGCAGCAGCTCATCTGTAACTCTGTTGGATAAATGCTACTTAGATTTAAATATTCAGTATAAAAGGAATGTGCCCTGCAGCACGGGCCCGCTTGTTTGTACATGATGGACTTTGCTCTGGCCGTATCAGACCTCGACTCAAAAGCCTGTGTCAGCCCGGTGGGTCAGAAGTCTATGATAAACCTTCATAATAAAATAACTCTTTAGGCCAAAAGTCGCTGACCGCACCATCTTCAGGCGACTTGAAATCACCAAATTTGCGGGTTAGTATTCTGCTATCAATGCTGAAATTTATCAGCGTGTGTTGATAAGGTTGTGCCACACGTGTGTATCTGTTTGTCTGGCTCAAGGTTGACTGAAATATTGACTGCCAAAAACATCCTGATAAGCTTATTATGGTAACCGTGGAAAGAAAATAATGTTTAAATCGTCTTAAACACAACGCAAACTTTAAATTCATCACATTTAAAGCTTAACTTAGCTTTAACCTCGTCTACTTGCATGAGATGTAATCTTTGCACACACCTGCAATAAAGTCCAAAGGATACTGCGGTTATGTTGTGCAAGAATGGGAGGCCGTCGACAGAGACGATGCTGATCTATCTGATCCTTTAAAGTCTTCAGGAAATTCAGATGGATTATCGGAGCCGCCCTCGTGTCAGTGAGGGAGGTCCTGACTAAGTGCAACACTTGTTCAATAGTGACACTACGGCTGTAGAAGCATTCATACGCTTCACACTTTATCAAGTCACAGCCTCAAAATGTAATTTTTATGTGATAGATCAGCACACATCGGTATATTAATGGGAATCGTAAGATAAATGACGGTTTTCAAAATGAATCACAAATAAAGATCTGAAAGGTGTCTCATGCCCCTTTATCAAGCCACCTTTACTCTGACACTATTAAATAAAATCAAGTCACCTCATTCACAAAGGGACTCCGCCTGCAGGTAGTTTAATCTCCATATGGATGCAGTTGTCCTGTGAGGGCGCTGGAGGTGTGTTAGAGAACATTAGTGAACAAACGTCATCTTGAAGTCCACGTTTTCAGCATATCATTGAACACTGTTCAATCCAACATCTGAAGCTGGAACTAATATGTCACAACTACACGCTTACCAGCACACGGCTGTCCACCTATACAGACAAGGAGCCAAGAGGCCTGTGGTAACTTTAGAGGAGCTGCTGAAATCTGTTGCTCAGGTGGCAGAATCTGTGGAAAAGACACATCTGTCCTTTGTGGGAAAAGTGGGGCGAGAAAAGACAGCGTTGAAAGGCACAGGATGTCCTGTTGGCAGAAAACAACGCTGCATATCATCCCAATGAATATGATATTTCCAAAGTGGTGAAAGCTTTCCTTCAGCCAGAGCTGGGAAGCTGGTCAGAGAATGAGAAGATGGATCCAAGATGATCCTGGAAGAAAAGCCGTTAATGACTGGAAAAGATCTGAGACCCATATTCCAGCATATTCATCTATCAGAGTGGCCCATTTAAAGTCTAGAACAGTGGTTCTCGAATAGAGTGTGTTGGGGGTAAAATACAGGCCTTCTAATTCCCTCTAACTGTGACAACAGCACCCCCTACTGTTTGGTCTGTTTATGCAGTTAATGGTATAACCAGGAAGATGTCTGTAGATGAATAATATTAATAAACTCCTAAAAAAAAGTATAAAATTTAATGCAACTGATGTTTGTTTTTAGTATTAATAGGTTGATTTTTTTTATTTTCAGCTTGTCTATTTTGAATCTCTGAATTGTATTGATGACGAGGTTCATGTGCTGTGTCCACGGGCAGTGAACATCCTTTGTTTTGACTGCAGGTACGACTCAGGCCAAAAACATTTTATAATGTCGGTAATAAACAGTTAAAAACACGGGTGGCGATGTTGAAAACTTTAGTTGTTAGAAACCATTGTCGTATAATGTATTGAACTGGTGTACATTTTAAAAATGGATTCTGGGTAATCTTCAGAGCGACGGCTTTAACACATTAAAACAGAAAACAACAAAAGGTACATTTATGACCGATTTTGTTGGGATGGTGGGGGTAAACATGATGGTGGAAAACAAACTCGACCAAAATCTAACTGAAGATCTAAGACAAAACTTGTTCCATTCAATCTGCCTGAGGTCGGTATGAAAGGATGCAGCGTTCAGTCCTTTCTAAAACAGGATCTTTCTGTCATGTAACACCTGCTGCTTTACTCATTCACCTGTCCAGGTAACGCGGCTGTGGTGAAGCCCTCAGAAGTCTGCGTTCACTCTGCGAAAGTCATGGAGGAACTCTTGCCGCTTTACATCGACAAGGTAAGGGATGACCCTCATAAGACAGAGGAACTCAGTTTGCTTTACCAAAGCAATGTTCTGATATGGCCTCATCGTGCAAATATGAGAAAAGCAACGACTGGATTTTCTCAAATACAGCATAAAAAAATTATAATAATGGAGCGTCTGCAGACAACAACACATAGAAGAGCAACAATGAAGATAACATTTTGTAGCAAACACTGATGCAGATCCTGAGGATTTCAGTCGAACAAAGAAAGGAAAACAGAGATAATAACTTTTTTTAATCATATCTGCTCTACAAATGAAGTTTGATTTAGTGGTGCAACTGAATTTGAACAATGCATAACAATTATCTTATTGTCATTGTAAATGTGGTTCTAAGGGCTGAAAAGCCTAAGAAACACATGGTTTGTCTTTAAGGAGCAACGTTTTAACAGTGTTGAAAGATCTGGAATTGATTGAAAATGACTAGAATACGGAAAAAAATATTTGGATTCCCAAACTTAAATTCCTCACTGCAAAAACTGAACTAAAAATAAGTAAAATATTCTTAAAATTAGTGTATCTGTCCTCGATTTGAGCAGGTAAATAAGATGATCTGCCAATGGAATAAAAATTTTGCACATAAAATAGGAACAATTCATCTCCATCATCTTATTTCAAGTGCAGTATATCTAATTATCTTATTCTAGGGGTGAAATACTCATTCCATTGGCAGATAATATTATTTACCTGCTCAAATCAAGGACAAAAACCCAAGTTTTAAGAACATTTTACTTATTTTAAGGTCTGTTTTTGCAGTGCAGTCTAACCTTCAATTTATTTATCTGTTTATCTGTTTCGTAATCCATCTATCCATCCGTTTGCATGTCCTTTCATTCATCTGTACATTTGCTCATCCATCAATCCATCTTTACACTCTGCGGCTGCAAACTTTTTTTGTGCACTTCATATTCAAAGCCTGACCTGGGTTTAAATTTTCTCCGTGCGTAAATTAAAACATGCTTATAGCCGAGTCTTAGATGTCTGCTAGTTTGAGTCCCAAAATTAGAAATGCCAAATTAAAGCCAGACATGCAGGGAGACTCGTTTGGCATCATCTTAACGCTTTGTGTATTGGAACAGCGGGAAATGAAATAAAAGCAAAAGTCTCAGAATAAGTTCGGCGTTCAACCTCATGAAGTTTAAGCTCTTGGTTTCGTTTGAAGGAGCTTTACCCCGTGGTGACGGGAGGCGTTCCAGAGACCCAGGAGCTGCTGCGGCAGCGGTTCGATCACATCTTCTACACCGGCAACAGCATGGTGGGCAAAGTGATCATGGAGGCTGCGGCCAAACACCTGACCCCCGTCACCCTGGAGCTGGGCGGCAAGAGCCCCTGCTACATCGACAAGAACTGCGACATCAGCATAGCCTGCAGGTCCGCCGGCGTCTCCGCTCTTCGCATAAGACGTTTGCCTTTGTGCCATATTTTCTGCAAATGGTACAACTGAACAGAATCTCTGCTGTGCTCAAACCCTCCCTTTCAGACGGATCACCTGGGGAAAGTACACAAACTGTGGTCAGACCTGCATCGCCCCAGACTACATCCTCTGTGATCCCGGCATTCAAGACCGGGTCATCGAGGAGGTCAAGAAGTCCATTAAGGTACGGGAATGTCCACTCTAGTGGGGTTATGGTGGGTTAGAGGATTTAAAACGTCACATTACATTATTGCTATGGAAAACGATTTGTTGAGATGAAATGATCAAATCTGAATCACCAAAAGGAGCTTTATTTAATATTTGATTGTTTTTTTTGGTAGGATTTTTACACAGACAGCCCAAAGACATGCCCAGACTATGGACGCATCATCAACCAGCGGCACTTTAAGAGGATCATGGCTTTGTTGGAGGACAGCACAGTGGCTGCAGGGGGAGACAACGACGAGTCAGACTGCTTCATCGGTAAAACACCCGGCGGACCACATATGTTTCATTTGCAAGTTCCATATCGCTTCTAAAGCTCATTTCTCAGAGTGTTCGGCCTAAAATATCAGGAAAAGTGCCCACGTACGAATGAGTCTGCTATAAAATAGGTCTTATAGGAGTTTACATTTAGAGTTTTCCCAGGTATGTGAAAAAAAACCTTGTTTTTACGTTGCCTTTAGCTCCCACAGTGCTGCGGGACGTGAAGCCCGAGGCCAAGGTGATGCAGGAGGAGATATTTGGTCCTCTGCTTCCCATAATTCCTATCAGTGGCCTGGATGAGGCCATAAAGTTCATCAACAAGGGAGAAAAACCCCTGGCTCTGTACGTCTTCTCCGCAGATGAAAAGGTATTCACAGACAGCTTAGAAATAAAGCAAGAGACGCGGCAATATCGCCCTAGCCTTTCCTGATTCAGTTTAGAAATCCAGAAAAGAGAGAAAAGAAGCAGTTTCTTATACATTCATAGGAGTCCACATACACTTAAACGCTTCCCTGAACATTAGGAGCAGCAAATGGCATGTTACTGATTAAATGAAATAAATGCAACCAGTGAAAAGCAACATAATGTCATATTGATATCCACGCATCAGTAACAAGCATATCCTGTTAATTGCAAACATCATAAAACAATGCAAAACAAAATTAAGATTCAAAATTAGCTGACGTGTATCATCTGAACAGAGTGTGGTCTTCACTGCTTTGGATGTTGCTCTGGGTTCTTTTTTTATCTCCTGAATATGTTGTGGATTTGCTTTGTGAGTCCCTCTTAGGAGGGTTCCTCACTTCTTGTTTTTCCTTTTGACATTAAAATTAGTTTGATTAGTTCAAACAGGTGTGACCAAAAAAAAAAAAGAAAGCTGTAGTTGAGTTAAAACATTTTTCATGACACTGAAGTCCAATACTTAGATTCACACATGGGATTTTTCTCTCTGAAGGTGATCAACAGAATGAGAGACGAGACGTCCAGTGGAGGATTCCTGGCCAACGACTGTCTGGTTCATTTTTCGGTCAGCTCGCTGCCGTTTGGCGGAGTGGGTGAGTCCACTGGAACGTAATAAACCCAAATATCAACTCTGAACAGGAGCAGACGGGTTATATGTGCAAGGTTGTGAGTGTTTCCTCTAGTGTCAGGGCCTATAATAGACTACAAACCTATAATTCTAAATAAATAGGTTAAAACATTATCTCATCATGGGCACATATAGAGTTGACTTTAAAAATACTTTATGCTTTAAAATATCTGTAGTTTAAAGGCAAGGCAAATTTATTTATATAGCACAATTCAGTACAGAGACAATGCAAAGTGCTTTACATGATTAAAATATAGGAAAATAAAACGGAATTAAAGCAAGAAGGAGTAGAATTTAGAAACAAAAAAGAACATTAAAAACAGTAAAACAGTTTAACTAGAACAGTTAAAGGCAATTCTAAACAAATGTGTTTTTAATCTGGATTTAAAGGAACTCAGGGTTTCAGCACTTTTACAGTTTTCTGGAAGTTTGTTCCAGATAAGTGGAGCATAGGAATGCTGAATGCTGCTTCTCCATGTTTGGTTCTGGTTCTAGGTATGCAGAGTAGGCTGGAGCCAGAAGACCTCAGTGGTCTGGAGGGTTTATACACTGATAACAAATCTGTGATGTATTTAGGTGCTAAGCCATTCAGGGATTTATAGACTAACAGAAGTATTTTAAAGTCTATTCTCTGAGATACAGGGAGCCAGTGTAAGGACTTTAGAACTGGGGTGATGTTCTCTACTTTCTTAGTCTTAGTGAGGACGCAGGCAGCAGCGTTCTGGATCAGCTGCAGCTGTCTGATCCACTTTTTAGGCAGACCTGTGAAAACACCGCTGCAGTAATTGATTCGACTAAATATAAACGCATGGATTAGTTTTTCCAGATCCTGCTGAGACATCAGTCCTTTAATCCTGGAAATGTTCCTCAAATGATAGAAAGCGCTGACAAAAAACAAAGTTTTTAACCAAACAGTTTTTGCTTCCTTTGAGAAGTCTGCTCTGGATCCAACACCCATATCCTTTATAGAGCAAAGTAACAGCGACATTAGGGAGGAAACACAACCGAACATGTTGGCCTGTGTGCGGCACAAACTTCAATTAACATCGTCACGCTTTAAGTTGCGTCTGACTTGTCTGGTTATCTCCTTCTCCGTGTGCCTTTTGGTCAGGAAACAGCGGCATGGGCTGCTACCACGGCAAGTTCAGCTTCGACCAGCTGAGCCACCTGCGCGGGTGTCTCATCAAAAAGCTGAAGATGGAGGGCGTGAACGACATGCGCTACCCGCCGCACACACCCAAGAAACTGGGCTGGGCCCGCTTCTTCATCCTGAAGACCCTCGACCTCGGCTGGCTGGGCAGGATGCTGCTCCTGGGCCTGCTGGCTGTGGTGGCAGCCGTTGTGCTCCAGGTGAGAAATACTGATCAGTAAAATAAATGGCTACCTTTTTGTTTCTTTTGGTTCTCCTCAAATATGTTTTTATTTTATTTCATTAATTCAATGGTTTCTCAGAAAAAGGGAAAATCATTCCTCTGGTGTATTTTATTGGGATTTTATGTGAGAGACCAAGATAAAACAGTCCATGATTATAAAGTGGCATCAAACTTGTACTTAGGTTTTAAAAGTTGTAAAGCTGTAAATCTGAAAAGTGTGTCGAGCACATGTATTTAGGCCTCTTTGCTGATGCTCGTAAAAAAATTAATTAAAAATCAAGCAAATATTTCCCTTCAGGTTCCCTTCAAGTCATCTATTTAGTAAAATTGGAGTCCGGCTGTGTTTTACTGCATCTCAGTATAAATCCATCAGTTCTGTGACAAACGGCATCATGAAGACCAAGGAACGCAGCAGACAGTCAAAGAATAAAGTTTAACGCACGGTTAGGTTTAAAAATGTTATCCTAAAGTTTGGTTCAGCAAGTTATTGTAATTGCAAAATTACCAAAATTGAAAGGCTAGGCATTAATCAGAGAAGCAGCCAAGACCCCCATGATAGCTCTGGAGGTGGGGTCTGTAACCAACAATGGTTCTTTATTACTTTGGCTAAAAAGGATAAAGAACCAACTTACGCTTTTAATTAAAGATAAAATAATAAATGCAGTTTTTAGCAGTTTTTTGTTTTTTCATTGAATAATTGTTTTGAATTCCCACATTTTTTCCACACTAAAAAGTACCTGCAACAGTTTTTCTGTCTGCTTTTTTTATTTTAGACAATTTTCCACATATATTTACATCCCATAGGAGAACATGTATTCTTCCTGTTCTCCAAAAGTTGTATGTTTATCTTTAGTTTAAATAATAAAAATAATGGTTCTTAGAATATGACAATACAGTTCCTGTAGCAGAGGTTACTATGAAAAGTTGTCCCTTTTTTTTTAAAACGCCATGTAACAATAGCAGCAAACGGGTTTTTGCTTAGCTGGCCTGAGGACTGGTTTTTGGATTGTGGAGGTTGCAGACCTTTGGTCTACAAAATAAAGTCAGAAAACATTCTGTATTTACCTTTAAAATCACTTTAGGAAGGTTTTATCCACCACATGTGATAAGAAGTTAAATAAAGCATTCTCTGAATGTTCCAATTTTAAATTCAGAGTGTAATTCTAATTTCAATGCACCAAAAGTTGGAATAGCCTGGATCCAGAAATGCATTTGTTGTCATTAAAGACAAAATGCTGCACATAAATCTTATGTGCAGCATTCTACAAAAGAAAGCAGACAATGCATCGCTAGGTTTGTGTTGCAACACATAGCAGCAGCTAAGGCTTAGGCTTCATGTTGTGCTACTTATAATAAGTCACTTTATAACATGTCAGTAAACAGTGACTTCAATGAAGATAAATTAGTTATGCATCACCTGTAATGCCATTGAAGCACAGCATGTAGATTAGAAACCTTAAAAGCTCATGCAACATCCTTATAAATTGTTCTTTTCCAGGCAGATCAAGGGAGCGATCAAACGAAGACATAAATTTGAATGAAGACATAAATTTGGATTTTTTTTTCTCTTTTCCTTTCAGAAGTATCTACGCTGAGACAAAGACTCACGTCGAGGGTATTGCTGTCTTCCTTTCCTGTCACAGAACGGGGGGGATAAAATCAGAGTAAATAGACAACAAATCATACTAAGTCAAATCAGCATCTTCAGTAATATGCAAGCCATTTTACGGCTGTTGCCTTAAATCCGTTCACCATTTCAATAATAATAATAGAAGTGTTATTTACCTGTGTTGGAGGAACTTTTGTTTATCGTCATGAATTGATGCTACGTTGTTATTCACCTGTTGGAAGTTTGCACACTTGGTATCAAAAATGAAGAAATCAGCTCTAATGAAGTAACGGAATAGGCTCATGTACTGTGGGACACACAGTAGGAAATGAGCTTTAAAGAAGAATTAATGTTTCCATAAAAAGCTGGAAACATGAAGTTTGTCGATTTTATCAATGGTTTGGTTTTTACGATGCCGCTGTGACCGGGTTTCGGTTCCGTTCTGCCATTTTGAAGTTTTTCTGACAACATCTGCTGCATGAAAATCGTTCTTCCGCCTAGAGTTCGTCTCCGAGTTTGGTTTCTGAACCAAACAGAATCACATGAAGGATATTTTTGTTCAGTTTGTGCTGAAAGCGGTCCTTAGATACAGCAAGCATGAACAAATGTTAAACATTTCTATTACTGCACCATTAACATTTCAAGAACTTGTAATTATTAATAAAAATATAAATAAGTCTGTTTTAATTAATATTAAATATATTTCCACTTGTTTGTGTTTTGACTTGTGTATTTTCTAAAAGTTCAAACATTTTTCTGTTTACTGTTTTTGTTTCATGTTCGCTGAAAAGAGGAAATTCAATTATATGTATTAAAAAAAGTAATGTGTAAATGTGTCATATGTAACCAAAGAGCTCAAATCCATCTGTCACAGGAAGGTTTATTGTAAAACAATTAAAGGAAGGAATACAATAATTATCTAATGGTTATTAAGTCACTTGAACATAGTGCTTCAATTATTACCAAAACAATATTGAATGGGTAAGGCCTGATTCTGGAAGCATTGCACCTACTTGCATTTAAAGAAGGAAATCAAATTGAATCCCTTATAAATACAAAAGTAAATCGAATCCTTAAATAAGATCACAAATAAGTGACTCCAGTGGATTTTTCTGTTGCCGATCATCTACCTTTACATGCCAGATTTCCTTTAATCCGTTAATCATCTCTGTTTAGCTTATTGCTTTTTAAAACATCTGCAGTCGGCTGAGGATGGGATGACAGCTGTTACGATGCTGCTGCCTTGACCATTTCCACAGAATAAAGTCGATGGGTTATTTATTCTTTCGATTTCCAGAATGTCTACGCAACCTTTGTCTCTAGTTTAAAGCTAATATAAATATTAATAATATGTCATCATTTAATGCTGCGTGATGATCCATGATGCCTCATGGTCCTCATCATACCTGAGCTCCATTGCATCTGGACTAAATGAGTGAGGAGACTGTGGCTAGAAGAGTTTCTACGCCCTCTTGTGATGACAAGCTGCAATGGCGCTTGGGTTATGAACTGAATCTGTTCCAGTTATTTTATCGCTCTACTTCCTCCAGCACATCAGGTACTAATTTTTTTTTAGATTTAATTCTGGATTCAGCCTTGGCCTATCCAAAACCTTTGTTTTCTTCTGGCGAAACAACTTCTGTCCATGAATCAGATCAACGCTTGGTCTTGTTGGGATGCAGAACAAAACTGCTTTTTACATCCTCTGTTCTCTTGCAGACACCTAAAGGATTTGGTGTCCTTTAGGTGTCCCCTCGCGACCCCACAAGGGATAAGCGTGTTGGAAAATGGATGGATAGATGGATGGATGGATGCTTTCTTTGGAAGAAATTAACTTTACTCCTCAGTCCAGACCTGTGGAGAAGACAGGGGATTGTTTTCACATATAGGACACAACGAGTAGCATCCTGCAGCTCCTTCAGTGTTGCCGTTGGCCGGTAGACAGACTCCCTGACCAGTTTTCCTCTCGTGTTTTCATTACTTTCTTCATACTTTTCTGTTGTCTGAATTTATATCCACTTTTGATGAATGTCTTTGCTGGGCTACTTTGTGTATTTATAAAATGCTTTTTTATCCTTTGCCTTTGAAAAATTGAGATCATTGAAATGATAATTGACCTATGGCTTTAGCTAAAGCAAGGAAATGAGTCACTGCCAGGAAAATCATACAAGAATGGCTTTGTTTCAGATTAGTCAATCTTGGGAGTGAATTCAAGGGGTGAATGTTGAAATTTAAGAGAAAGTTTTAAGGTGTGCCACCTATGCAACCAAGTTATTGCAGCTTTTAAAATATTCAACCTGCAATTTCTTTATTTTGTATTCAATAATAAATTATTTTTTTTATTTTTCTTAATTAGTTGAAATGTTTTGTTTCCGTCTTTCCTTCTTTTGCTTTTTGATTACATTTTTTACTTGAACCTTTGTTGGATAACATTTATCTTGACCAGGACTTCCTGGAAGAATAGGAGCTGTACCTCTATTATTCCTCATTCCCATCCGGATTAAAGGTGGGAAAGGTTTTAAAATCAATACGCAAAGTCTCATTTTATTGCTTTTCTCCTCCAAACCTGAAATTTTAACAATGGTCGTGTACACATTTTAGAGCCACAGCGGGTTCCTCGGAAAGTTTGGCCCCTCAGATAAAGCACGGTTTCCCGTTTCAAAGGACCCCTTGTGAACCTGTGTAAGAAAAGCATCAGTGCATGGGAGCATTCATGATGGCACTTGATTCCATTAAGTGACTTGGTAAGCTGCTTTAACGAGCCTTCAGTGAGGCTGGAGAGTTACCGAATACCTCTGAGCTCAGGAGTCAAACTGCAAGCAGTGGGTGGGACAGACACAAATCAAGTCCCAGATGTAAACTTTAAGGAAGCACATGTCTTTCTGTTCATTACTGTAGAGAACAGAAACCATCAATCAATGCGGGTAGCAGTGACATAATGATGCAATATAAACAAATACAGCTTGGGGATGAAGGAAGATGTGAATGTTTCCCTGAGGGGTTCTGTTTTTCTCTCTCTTACTCACACCTGAGAAGTCCACAAGGTCATTTCTTTCCCACTGTCTTTCCTTTAGCAACACACACACACACACACACACACATTGTTTGCAACCCATGATTGTGTCCCTCCCACTGACAAACGCCGCTCCAAGTCAGCCGGTGGCATTGAGTTCATGAAGATCCTCAGTTCCTGCCTGCACTGCCACCAATGATGCGCTCTTCTCTCTACCTCCTGACTTTCTTCTACCTGCGCTCCAGGGCGACAGGTAAGACTCATCCTCACATGCAAATGTGGATGTTTATTATGAAGCTTTCTGTGTGTTTGACTCTCTTTTCATAAATAATACCTTTTCTTTCTAATAATGATTACTTTATTCCTCATTGTGGCCAGGATTTTAATTCAAATGCAACAAGTTATTCCCATGAACAAGTAAAAACAGCAACCCTTCGAGCCCCTTGAGTTTGCTGACTGAAATTTATCAAATGAGAAATAATCCGGCAGATGACAAACAGATCTACCATCTAGAAGATAATATGAAAGATTTGTTGGAAGTTGCATGGATAGTCCATAAAATAGAAAGGAAGCACAGCTTTTCATTTATTGGGTCAACCATACAATTGATCAAGACAATGACACAAAAGTGTTTAATGAACATAAATTTTGTTTAGTTATTTATAATACTTTAACAGGATTTTTTTTATCATTACTAATATTTTTGTATTTTCATTTAACCCTTTTTTTAAACTAGGAAAGAATTTTGTTAGGGAAAAAAATCTCTGCAGGACTGTTAAAATCATGTTTGAGTTGGAGCACCTGAGATTTTCCCCAAAAATTAATTGAACAGTGTCTTCACTAATAATAATAATGTTAATATTAATACTAATACTAATAATAATAATAATATCCTGAATAGAAAATAAATTGAGATACAAATACATTACATCCAGAGGGTTATTGTACTGTTTTTTTGTTTTATTGTCAAGGAAGAATCAGACACTATTGCACGATGACTGATCTAATTCCTGAAAACCTCTGTGTTTTCCTGCAGGAAGAAAATACTGCGAACTACTGTATTTTACAAATTTCTATTTCCTATACTTTAGCTACTAAGTTTCGAGAAACTCTTGGTCTGAATTTCCCACGTCTCACGGTTGTTTCAGGCAAATAAAATGAAAATGACGAATGGAAACCGATTTTAGGGTTAGATGTTTGATTCCCGTCTTCGGCTTCTCTTTGCTGCTCGCTCATAAACAGGTGTGTGAGCCAGGTGAGCTGGAGCCAGCCTCCACCTGTGCATTGTTCTCACCTGGTGAGAACTGTTGACCCCTTTCAAAGGGCGCCTTTATGGGAAGCAGCCAGGTTAATCTGTGTTCCTGTATTAGCTAAATGGTTCTGTGCAGCAGCATTCATTCCCACCACGAAGTCACACGCTGGAGTTTTTTTTTTTTCTCATCAGCAACATAATACACAACAGCAGGACAACATTAAATGACTTCATCAGCACCTGATGGAGGGACGCATTCACTTTACTCTGAATGCAATCAGTGGATTGACAACCACTCCTTTGTGACATTAATAATGTCTACAACTACCTCTCAAAAGGACACCTTTAAATCAACAATGCCGTTCACACAGGAAACAGACTTCTGTTCAAATATAATAACAGCTTTTTAACTACATGACCAAAAAAAAAACACAAGAAAAATGTGCAAAAACAAATTACATGAACCTTCAGTCTGGAGCAGGGGTCTGAAACCTTTTAAATCCAAGGATACACTTTACCTTCCATACTGCTATTTAAAACTCATCTGGAGCCACAAAATGTTATATGACCTTTTGTAAAAAAAATATTTTTGATAGATACGGTAGGATATTTGTTATTTTTTTAAGAACGACTATTTTATTTATATTTTTAAGTTTTAAAATGAGGGAAAATGTTAAACTTTCACAAAAGAGGAATGGTCCATTTCCTCTATGGGATGTTGATATTTATGGTAAATTATGTAAAAAAAAAGCAAAGCAGATAGTCTCTACTTAATAACTGGAAAGGTAGATCTAAAAATACTACTGGTACTTTTAGTGTCATTGGATTTTCAATGCAATTATTCCATGAAATAACCTCAATTTGTTTCAACATTTTAAAACATTAGTTGATTCTTTATCACTTTTCAAGTTATTGCTAACGAGAATATTTTACAGCGCTAATAGCGCATCAACGCTAACCTGGATATTTTATTACCCGAAGGATGCCTCACCTGGACAAGAATAAACTGCAACAAAAGTCCTGCATCAGAGTGCCAATCTAAGGTTGTTGATGTATTTGCTCTTTCAGCTGAGTGGTGTTACCAGAGCCAGAGCTGTGATGACACATGCAAAGGTAAGTTAAAGGTAGACATTCACAAACAAAAGCTTCAACAACATCAAACTGAACTTGGGTAATCCAGTTCAATTCAAACCAATTCAATTCAACCCAGTTTTCTGAACAGTTCTAATTCAAGTCTATGGATAAAGTAAATTAGAAACATTTTAATTTAATCCCAGTTATGACACAGTGCTAATTTATATTTTAAACAGGCACTGCTGATTGCGTTGACTTTGCAGCAACCTTTAGTTCTGAGAAAACATGAGGCGACAGTGGAAAGAAACAACTCCGGCAGAACGGTCATGTGACAAGCATCAACATAGCACAGCTCATAGCTCCTAGCAAACGTAGAAGCCTGGACCAGGAGTATTCTCCATGTTAAGTACAGAGAGTTGGTGGTAATAGTAGCTGTGTTGTCTTTTCTATAAAAGAAACAAATGCTGCAAATTAAAGTGGGGTTAGTGGGGTTGACCTCCCTAATTCAGGTTTGGATCCCTAAAAGAAGTAAAAATAACACCTTGTTGAAGGCTCTAAAACTATATAGTAAATGGTACCTGTGTATATGCATTTAAACTTTAGGGTGTTAACCTCCCTCAAATGGAAAAAAACAAATCTGAACTTGCCATTACTTTGACCTCACATTGGTGCCAATCATGTTTTACTGTATGATGAACCTGGATCTGCTCTTGTTGTTTCCAGAGGTTCTGATTTTCAGAGCAAAAAGATAAAAGTTGGGTTTATCCTCTTGATGAACTGCATGTATCTATGTAGACGGCAGACACAGAATCAAAACAAGACAATGTCTGGCAGGCTAGGAGAGTTCAGTTCACTGCACTGAATAATTCTGATGTTGGATTGTGGAGAAAAAGCAACGCCCCTAATTGTTGCAGTGATTATTTTGAACCCTGAACAGGGCTAAAAAGGAAAACAAAGTTAGTTTTGTGACATTATATATAGATATATCCTCAAAAGGATATATGCGTGATAACAGACTGCCCTGCTTCCCAAAGACTTTAACATACAGTAATGAGAGAAAATAATTTGACCTCATCAGCTGTTCCTCTTCAAGCTTAATGACACATTTTTTTCAAACCCTTCCTACTTCTTTGCAATAAATTCGTCCTGCTGAATCATCATTTACTTTACTTCCTGTGTTTTCAAATTGTTTTTTTTTTTATTCCCTTTAGACTCAATAGATATTCCTCATTATAAACATGCAGGATTAAACTTTTACTTTTTAGCCATAAATAAATAAATGAATTCTTTGCAGTAGTAGCAGTGACAGTGGTGCTGTAACTCCCTTTTTTTTCAGACCCAAGCCGCTGGGCAGCTCTGTTTCCCAGATGTGGAGGATTACGCCAGTCGCCAATTAACATTGTGACCAATAGAGTACATTTCAACAGCGCCCTGCCTCCCTTCAGCTTCATCGGCCACACCGACTTAATCAACATTACAGTAGAGAATAAGGGCCACTCTGGTAATGAAATCCACTAAAGTCAGATCTCTCCTCTTCCTTTTTCAGAGCAGCTCTTTAACTTTCCGAGCTCTTAGGTTAACAGGGTTTCTTTTTCACCCCTGCAGCTCACTTTGCGTTACCACAGTCAGTGCGGCTGACAGGAGGAGCTCTGCCGGGTCACTACAGAGCGGCCCAGTTTCACTTCCACTGGGGAGCGAGCGGGAGACCGGGATCCGAGCACACCATTGATGGAGAAAGATTTCCGGTGGAGGTAAGGAGCAAGATTTGTATTGAAAAAGCTGAATAAATAAAACTATTATCACGGACAGTTTGAATTATCTCTCTTATTTATTTGAAAAGTTGATGACACTTAATTTTGCATCTTATAAGACTTTACATCACATGGGTTATGGTTGTCTAGCATTTATTTGTCAGTGGCGCTGTGGACAGGTGCATCTGCAGTTAACTGGGAGTTTGTGGCGCCCACTGCATTGAAACCCAGCCCAGAATTTTATTGATAGTTTGTGAGGGTTGCAGAGTGAGTGCTTTAAAATGCAAGATTCACCACTGAACCCACAGCATTAGACTGAGTGAACACAGTCTGCATTCAGCTCATTCAGTTTAGCATAAACACCGACTCAGTCGGCAGATTCCTGAACACCTAAATGCAGATTTTGATGCAACTTAAGATGGTTGAACCACCAACAATCGATTATCAGTTTCAAACAGTAAAGACAAGAATCTTAGTAGTTGATAGGCTGGTAGGAACAGGAGCCTGCATACTTCCTCTTTGGTATATGAACCTAGCGATGTTCCTTTTCAGCGCTACACTGCAAAAAGAGAACTAAAAGTAAGTCAAATTTTCCTGAAACTAGTGTATTTGCGCTTGATTTGAGCAGGTAAATAAGATGATCTGCCAATGGAATAAGATTTTATCACTTAAAATAGGAACAACTCACCTCCATCATCTTATTTCAAGTGAATATATCTAATTATCTTATTTTAGGAGTAAAATACTAATTCCATTAGCAGATAATCATGTATAATTGCTCAAATCAAGGACAAAAACACAAATTTCAAGAAAATTTGACTTACTTTTAGTTGCCTTTTTGCAATGATAAGGAGCTATAAGAAATCCCATAATCCTTTGCGTGACATGATGTATAAACACAGTCAGCTCACCTGACAGAAATGAATGAAAATCTCCAGAGAGAAGACAGCACACACTTTGTAGTTCATTTTCAGAAGGCTGTAGGACCGGATTTGACTAGACTCATCAATGTGCGTTTGTGTCGCGTAATGACGTCGGAGTTAAAGGCTGTCCGAAATCATCCCAGCAGTGCGAAGCCCCTTTCCTCCCCAAAGAAGTGTTCTTACTGTTGACCTCATGAAAGATCAAGGAACAGGAGCTAGGAGCTATAATTAGAGGTATTCGGACAGAGCCAGGGACTGAAATCACCTGGTTAAGTGAACCGGATGAAGGAAAACAATGCAGGGTTTTTATTGTCCTGAAGCCGCACCTCTGAATATATATAATTCAAATTGAAGGTGTTTACAATAATAATAAAAACTGGTCTTTTAGGGTTTTTTTGCAGGTTTGTGTGCGACAGAATACTGTAAGCGTGATTTATCCTTATTATAACTTCTTCCCTCTCTCCCTGCACAGCTGCACATAGTCCACATTAAAGAGCCGTACAGCTCTCTGGAAGAGGCCGAACACGATATGGCCGGCATAGCTCTGCTCGCCTTCCTCTTTGAGGTAATTTAGTGCCGTGTTCTTTAACTCGTCACTCTGCTGGTTTAGTAAAAAAAAATCCAGAGCATTTATACCCATTGAAATTTTTCACATGTTGTCACATTACAACCACAAACACCAGTGTGGTGTGTTTTTTTCTGATGTGATATGAGGATTTTATGTTCAGCCATTCTTTGACAGGGCCAGTCTGACAGATGAATATGTTTGGATATAAACCATTCCACTATAACTCCAGGTGTGTGTTTAGGGTTGGCGTCCTGTTGGAAGATGCACCTTAATGCAGTCTCAAGTATTTCTGGCCTGTAACAGTTTTATTTCCCCAGGTTTATCTATACCCATCTTCTCATCAACTCTAACCACTTTCCTTCTTCCTGCTAATGTTAAGCATCATCACAGCCTGATGCCGACTTTAACATCTTTCAGTGTGGGAAAAGTATATTTAGAATGAGGTGCAGTGTTAAAAACTAAAGCATTTTGCATGTGGTACTCATCTGACATCATCTGATCTCATCTAACCAGAGCAGCTTCTTCTGAATGTTTGCTGTGTCCCCTACATTGCTTGAGACAAACTGCAATTTAGTTATTTGCAAAAGGCCTTTAAAAGGTTATTTTGGCACTTTGGCCTTTATTCAACAGTAACTTCACAAGAAAGAGAGAGAGAAGGGAAATACGTGCAATAAAGTTGATCATTATTATTGTCTAACAAACCTCAAAAGCCATAAACTGGATTTATTGAGACCCCTGCTCTATATGATGTAGCACAAAATAGATAAATAAAGGGTGTTAAGTATGCAAAACAGGGAAATTAGACCTAACTGGGAATAACTCTTGCTTCCAATATGATCCATTGTATGTGTGGAATATGCATAAATAGGCACCAGTGGTATACACATTATCTGAGCTGTGTGGTGGTTTAAGAAAATTAGCCACAATAATTCATTTAGGTGAAGGCTGATGGTTGCAGCAGATTCTATTTACTGGTATCAGAGTAAAGGGTACTGAATACAAATTCCTGCCACACGTTTTGTATTTTTATTCTAATTAATTGAAAACCCAGTGTTATTTTCCATGTCATTCACAAGTAGGCATTAATTTGTGTGAGTCTATAACATAAATTCTTAATAAAACACGCTGAAGGTTGGTTGTAACCGGACAAAATGTGAAAAGTTCTTTGAGCATGAATACTTCTGCAAGGTGCTGTAGCCGTTCTTCAAATATCTTATAATCGTATTTACGCTCTTTACAGGAAACAATGGAGGATCATCCTCATCTAGACACAATAATTGCTGCTTTGGGTCGAGTACAAAATAATGGTAAATATTAAAAAAACACAATATCATAAGCATCGTTAGTCTCCCTAAACTTAAAACTTGAATGCATGCACATATAATTGCACAGATCATTATGGCACAGGGGGGAATCCACAGCATCTGATCTATCAGAAGAGAGAAACACATAAACTAGCTATAGGAAACACATGAACATCTGAAGTTATGGGACGTGAAATGATTGGAAAGAGACGAACAGCAGCAAAGGGATACACCAAACTCACATTTGATAGAAAGAAGTTTAAAGGAGGAGCAAACAAACACTTGTTCATTGGTCAAACTGTGTAGCGAGTGAAAACATAGTTTCTCTTGCTACATCTTTTTTTCTCACTGTGTTAAGGCAGCAGCACAGGGATCCCAAACTTTAGACTGAGTAACATCATCCCGGCAGCCGATGAGCTTCACAGTTACTACCGCTACGTGGGTTCCATGACAACTCCAGGATGTGAGCAGGCGGTAGCATGGACAGTGTTTCATAGGATGCTGCCAATCAGCAGTCAACAGGTGAGGGATCGTTCAACGTTTTATTCAGATTTTTCATCTAAGAAAAAATCTAATATTTGAATTTTGATTGTTTGCATATATATTTATATATTATATTAGACCACTGTTTGATCAGAAATATTACCCACTGGCAAATCGTCTTTTAATGGCTTTACTTTCAAAATTGATCAGTTGCAAAGTGGAAATACATTTAAAATTTTTTTCACACTCCTGTGGGGGTTGGAAAAGGTTTTTGCGCTCGTTGTTCTACAGTCATTGTCTCGTCACCTTTTGTCAGTCTGCTCTTTTGTCACCTCTCCTCTACAGCTGGATGCCATAGTTAAACAGTGCCGATTTTGGACAGGACAGCCCATGACAAACATCTTCCGACCCACGCAGCCTCTGGATGGCAGAGTAGTATTCAGCTCCAAGTCGGGCACAGCTCAGAAGAGTGCGATCCATACATGGTTCAGTATTTTCTCAGTCCTGATCATGCAAACAATCCTGATACATATTATTTAGAGCATATATTGCCATGGCTTCAGAAACAAAAGGAGCTGTGGTTCAGTAGGACCACGGTTACCTGGAGTCCCCAGTCAGAGGTGAAAATTTAAATTATTTTAAAGTATAAAGTGCCCTACAAATGTCTCAAGTTTTTACAGCCTAATCAGTTTTAAGCAAAGATTGCTATGATGAGTTTTTCTGTTTCCTGACTGTGCCACTACCTTTGAGCAAGGGGATGGTGTGCGTTCATTTTCATTTCTTCAAATAAAAGGACCACATTTTATTTAGATTTTTAGATATATAAACACCAAGTTCTTACAAAAAAAAAAAAAGAGTATGCAAATTTCCTTCAATAGAACAATTCGAATTTATGCAAAATGGCATCAACATATAACATTCTCCGTGACCTTTTTCCAAAAACGTCATTATTTTAAACACAAAATTTATTTCACTATATACTGTTCGTTTATGGACATTCTATGCAAATATGGCATAAAAACACAAAGTAAATCCTTGCTGTGCTTGCATTTTTATTACCTTTATATTTAAAAAAATACTTAAGTCATTTATAGTTAAAGTTATTTTAAGCCCTTCTGGAGGATCCAACGAGCCACTTGTGTCTCCAGAGCCACAGGCTGCAGCTTTAGGTGACAGGCCATGTTTTTGGCTGGTGTTTTGCCATATGCAAAACAAAAGGTTAAAAAATAAAACAACCGCACATCTTTTCTGAAGCTGAAGATGTTTTGCTTCCCATCCAGGAGGCTTTCTCAATTTAAAATGTCTGGAGTAGTGTGGAGTTCCAAGCTTTATAGACCTGCCTGCGAGACATTTTCAATTGAGAAAGCTTCAGAAAGCGAAATGTCTTCAGCCTCAGAATAGATGTGCAGTTTTATTTTTTTAACCTTTTTTTTGATTGATCATGACCTGAATGACTGAGAATCTTCACCAACATGTTGTGCCATACATATTTTCATGTTTGGATAATTGACCAGTTCTCCATGGGATGTTCAACTTTGGATGTTCTTTTAGAACCTAATCCTGCTTTAAACATTCTCACATCTGTATCCATGACCTGCCTGCCATGCTCCTTGGTCTTGGTTTGTTTCGTTTGTGTTTTTTAACCAAACCTCTGAGCCCTTCACAGATCAGCCGGAGTTTTCCTGAGATTATGTTACAAACAGGTAGACTATGATTAGGTGACTTTCAAAAGTAAGTGATTGTAAAGGATTTTACTAAGTAAATGGTTGTAGTAAATATAAAACCTGTATCATCCTTTTTTAACTTCACAAGTGGGGACTACTTTGTGTTTGTCAACAAATATTTTAAAATGTAGATAGGGTTTTAAACTGAGAAGATGGGAACATATTTCAGACATGCAAGTCAAAATCCTGAGTCACATGGATGTATCATTTCACGGTCAACTAACCAGCAATGTAGCTGGCTATCTTATCAAGGCCAATGGTGCAGGTGTACAACAAAAACAGGGTACCAAATGTTACCATATTGCAGATCAGTTTTTCTTTTTGGATCAGACGGAGGTTTAATATGACAAAGTGCAGGATGTGTAGAAAGAATGACTCAATAAAAGCTACTTTGGTTGCTTATACAACAGAGACCATGTTTTAATATTTCTGCATGATTTTTGGGATCAACTCAAGGCTGCTGTTGCCAATACTGGCAAGCTGTAACTAAACTGCAATTTTAAAGTGTACAATCTGTAACCTATTGTGTGTCCTCTACCTAGCCACAACTGAATGTCTCCTGTTGTAAAAATCTGTGGCTGAGGATCTCAAGCTGTGGACAGCAGTTGAACATTCCAGTTTTCTCTTACAAATACTTTTGTGGTTTAGTAAGCTACATCAACACATAGATTTTGACATAAAATGTATTCAACTCCCTCTTTTTGTACGACATGCTTTTACCTAGTCACGTGTTTGCCTTTTAACTTAGTCTTTAACCTCACCTGTATCCTGTGTGTACATCTAAATGCTTAGTGTTAGCTTGCTAGCAGCTAATATTACGTATTGCTAGCATGGTTGCTTTAGCGTTTAGCTAAAAGTGCTTCCACAGCTGCTACTGCCTTAAATTTGAGTTTTGTAAACATAGATTATATAAAAGAAATCTTAGGACATACAGTTGAAACCTGATAGTTACATACACTATATAAAAAGACACATAGCCTTTGTTCTCGCTGTCTGACATTAAATCAGACTTTTTGGTGTATCCATTTTAGGTCAGTTATGCTAAACACTAAAACAATGAAAGATCATTTTTTATTACTTTCTCCAAATCAAGAAGTATACATAAATTGACTAAGTATATACCTCTTAACAAGGATTTTGAGTGTCAAGCTTCTCTCAATTGTTTGCCAAAATTGACTTTTTTTTATCCTTAAACCACTTTGTAACAAATGTGATCATAGGCCTGTAGTTACTGTTCATTTGGAAGATCCAGTTTTTGCACAAGCCTAAACTTTCTAACATCTTGACATGTTTCTTTTATACTTAGCCAACACATACTTTTATTTTCTCATCATCTCATCCACATTGTGAAGTGCACTAATACCTCCTGCAGCAAAAGACCCTCTCAACATGATGCTGCTGCTGCTGCTCCGGTGCTTCACATTTGGGTGTTTTCAGGCATGCAAGCTCCTCCATTTTTTTCTTCCAAATATAACGATAGTAATTATTGCCAAACACTTATATTTTAGCTTTATCCATGAGAGCTTGTGCAAACTATATCTTTTTATGCTGCTTTTGCACCTTTCACTCTGACTGGCCTTTCAGCCCATGATGGTACACAAGTTGTTTGTTTCACTGTGGATAGGGATACCCTCTTTGAGGACGATACAAAAATGTTGCACTAAAATAATAGTAACATGTCTCATTCATGGACAGCATGATGGTCTGATTTAACTGCTTGAACAGAGAATCACCTTCTGGCATCTGAATTGAACCAAGCTGGCCAAGGTCTACAGTTCTCTTCCTGATATCTTGGCTGATTTCCATGATGTCTCTCAAGAAACTGTGCTAACTTAAAATATATCTGCAGTAGTGCCTCCAGTCGCCCCTCAAATGTTATGAACTACCCTATGAGAAGCTTTCCAAGCACTGACATCATCACCTGAGTTTTACTAAATTGTAAAGGCATCTCAGTGAATGCAAACATATATCTGAAGAAAGTATTAGAAAATTCTCAAAAAAAAAAATTGTTCCCTTTCTTCTGGCAATTAGAAAACATGAATTTATAATCCTGACTGTACTAAAATATTTAATGTCAGACTTACAATTGATGTGACCCTTTTTTATGTTGTGTATGCATACATCTGGCTTCAAATGTATATGCAGCATATATAGCATATGAGTTTTAATGTCCTGAATAACATAATTTTACCTCAGCATACACCATTTCTGTTCTAATATTCTTAAAGTTTCTTGCTTTTCTGACATTTTTTTATTGATGTTTTGATGAGGAAAAATATAGATTAATAGATCTATGGTGATTTTGTTTTCTATATTAACTGCCTGTGTAAATCTCATGTCATAATTTGTATCTGTATTAGTCTAAAAAATTAACAAAGTATCAGATATTTGAGGCAATTCTTAATTGTGCTGTACTTTTGTTTATAATGGTTGGAGAATAATGACATTTAGATGTATGTGATTTGCTGAGAATCTGTGCCTGACTTGCAGCTTTTTTTATTTGACGCACAAACCCTAACAGACTGCTTCATACGATGTGAACATGTATGAATAAAAAAATATGAAGAAACCTGGAAACAGATTTACAATAAAGAATAAACAGTGAAACAAATATACACATTTAAATACAAGTAATGAGAAATTAACCTATCTTAGAAGAAAGACACTAATTTTAGATGTTACATTTCACCTTAGTTGAAATTGTGATCATTAAAAAACTAACACCACTATTTCTGAGAATATAGTCCTAGATATGTTAAAAATACTCATGTACTAAAGGTATATCATTTAAGGTAGTGGGTAGTCATTTTGCCATTTCATACCTTTGTAGTTTTAGTCGTGTGAGACAGGACACTTCGTACAGTTAGAGTCAACAGTTTCAAGTAGTTTTATATATTCTTCTCATAGGCTACAAAAAAGGTTTTGCTTTAAATAATATGCTTTGCAAATAATATATATTGACAGGAAGTTGCTTAAGAGTTATTTTTGGTTGAATCATAGACCCTAATCTATCCTAATAAGTCTATTAGTCAATTGGCCCAAATGAGAATCAGAACCCAAGAAACGGGAAATAGGACCGAAAACTATAGTTTTAGAAAATAAAATAAAATAAAATCACTGTGATGAACTGACGACCTGTTCAAGGTGTACACATGGGTACATGAGTTTAAGTGCCCTGGGTAAGAAATGGCAGTAAGATAGATACAAAATAGTGATAACTGGCAAAATGGTGAATTGTTGTAGAGCCTAAGGTTAATCAATGAATGATATGAATAAAACTGAACAAGAAATAAATCCACAGTGATGGTTTATTTAGGGGAAATCAATCATTCTTAGCAGGAAATCTGTAACATTACTTTGTTTTTCGTTAGCTATTGATCACTGGTACGGTAGGACTACATGACCAATAAAAGTATCCTGAGATGACATTCACTTAAAGCCAAGAGATTACAAGCTTTTAATGGTTTCAATGTGTGAGTAATTCACTTTGACCTAAGGCTGACAGCTGGAGGTGACTCTGAGAAAAAGTCACAATGACTGCGTCTTCAGCCAGTTCCTCAGGTGTTCCACCTGGGCGGTGATGCTGCTCTGGGCTGTTCCTCCAGGAGCGCTATACTGCTCCACGCTGCTCCTGTAGTCCCACACTGACGACACATCACTTCCAAACAGCGGGCTAAAGTTCACACACACATACAGGGAGGAAACAAGGAGATGGACTTTAAAATTATGAGAGAGAAAAAAATATATAGAAAATGATGTTAAGCCCAAAATGATTTATTCCCCAGCCAGATTTGGGTAGCTTTTCATTTTACAGACATGTTTCATCTGGCTGAAAACAAATATATCCAATTACCTGACAGCTGCAAGATCTGCCTCAGTAAGTTGATTCAGCGAGACGTTTTTAGATTCAGCGGTGAATACAGCTTTCCCAGAGAGACCGTGAGCTTCTCTGAATGGCACCTGCAGCAGAACAGAGTCAAACTAAATTAAAACCCTTTAAAGCCTGATACAGGTAATGGTGAGGAAACTTCTCATTTCTAAAGAAGAAAGTCTTTGGTTTCTTTACAAAGAAAATTTGAAAGCCAGATGTTTGTTTTTTTTATTGTAAATGATACATTAGACCAAAAAAAAAAAAAAAAACATTTTCACGTTTACTGAGGTTTTATATAGGTGTGTAAAATATATTAATTTGTATGTTGTAAATAATATGTTCATAAAAATACTAACTTTGTTGAAGGGGTTGAGGTCTCGGAAAGATTTGTGTCAAAAATTATACATTTGGAGTTATGGGGTTTCTGTAAAACTATTAAAAATCATTTCACTTTTACCTGATGCTACACAATATTGTTCAATATATATATATATAAATCCCTCTAAATTACAACAAACTAAAGTGTAAACTAGTTGTCTTTGTTAAGACATGGCCTGTTGGCACAACTCACCCCCTTCCTCACAAGGTAGTAGGCCAGATCTGTAGCCAGCATGTCGGGACTGAGGGCAGCTTCCATCACACTCTGGTTGATCTGAAACACAAGAGAAGCAACAGAACGTCTGGTATTTATTCAACCCTCATCAAAAAAACATTTGTTTTTGCCTTTTCTTAATGCCAACTGCCAGCTTAGTTTCCCCAGTTTGGTTAAAAGTATTATTAGTAAGGTAAAGACAGGACTCAAACCGATCAACAAAGCGTGTGAGTACCTGTCTAAAGAAAATAAATACTGTTTTCAGGAAAGGTTTTTACAGGATCTTTATTTACTCTAAAAGGTCCTCTTGTCAAAGAATTTACGGGATTTATAGTTTTTTTAAACTGTAAATTTCAATCAAAATAACTTTATTGTTTATATGTGTCGTGATATTAGACCAAACTGAAATTCTAATAATCTTTATATAACAATCAATCAAAATCAATCTGAAGGATAATTTCTTTATATCTCCAGTGAGCGACCCCATTACTAAACTATTTAGGTTGTGAAAATGGTGGTTCCCCCGCCTCTCTTGGCACTTGGCTTGTACTAGCCTTGAGATGTCTTCAGTGCCTCACAACTAACTGCATTACTAGTATTAAAGTTGAACATTTCCTAAATACATTTACTGGGTTTACTGGATTAAGACGATAAAGCCTCCACTTTGTGTATATCTTACACAAAGTGTATATCTTACACAAAGTGTAAGATATACACCAAAATATTGTGTATATCTTATTGTGTAAAACAAAAATATTTATCGCAACCAGTTGAAAGGTTGATCAGTCCTCTTCGATTCAGCTGCCAAAACCTTATTGATAGAGTCTAAGGTTATTTGTTGGGCCACTGCTCTGGTCTCCAGGAGCCTTAACTTTCAGGGGAAAAGACGTCTCCAGGGATAGGGAATTATTTTTTGACCAATCTGTATAATTTGATTGAATTTGACTTTGGAAAGTGCCTTAATATGGCATGTTTCACGAATTGGCGCTATATAAGTAAAATTTAATTAAATTTAATTGAACTGATCGACCAATCTAGAGTGGGCTTTGGGTAACATGACAGGTCTATCAAATCTGACAGTCAATAAAAATGAATTCTACTCTTTTTTTCAAGACAACTTATTGAGACTAAGAGAGCTTTCTAAATTACAAAACTATCAACAATGTGTGACTGTAGGCAGATAATCTATCATCAGCTTGTTTTCACCTTGCTATTTTTTGCAGAAAATCATTCCATTGAACAAAAGGCGGCATTAATATTCAAGTTTTGACACATTTATCAATATTTAAAGGCACGATTAATTCAAAAAAGGAAAACCATCTATTTACAAGGATTGAGATTAAGCTCTTCTGAGCATAATAACCAATAAGATTATATAAGATTAATCTTATTGGTTAAGATTAATATTTTAAGTGCTCAAGAGGCCACCTGTGTCTGTGTGAAGTGTGTTTTGGCTTGAACTAAAGTCCGATGGGGACATTTTTAGTGACTCTTGGAGAAGTAGAGCGCTTATAGGTGAAAGATCAAATCTAAGGTGTGCTTGTTAACTACACAGCATTTTCTCTATGTGCTGTATTGGATTATTTGCATCTCTGTTCTCTTTTAAATGTCAGAAACGGCCAAGGACCAGCTCTCTCACCTTCAAAGTCGACATAACTCCAGTTGTCACCTGCAGCACAGCGTGCACAGTATCGTAGCAGTCAAACATGGCTTCTTTGTCCTCCTGAACAAATATGGAAACCACAAACAGTACAGGAGGTTAGAAATAAAAAAATTAAAAATCCCCAACCCTACTTATAAAGTTATACAATAGAGAAAGGTGCCATTTGAAACCTGCAGGTCCTTGTTATACGTGCTGGGCAGGCCTTTCAGGGTCATCATGAATCCTGCACACTATAATACAAGAACACAGTTTGCAGAAGAAAATTAGTAAATCTGGCAGAACGCCTTAGGTCTACATGTACTCAAGCTAACCAGTCTGAAAAAGTAAAAAAAAATATAAGTTTTAAACCCCTAATTAAAATCTGTCAAAAGCTCAAAGTGAGTGTAGTAGCTTTAAATGAATGAACCAAGTTAGCATTAAAAATGCTGCATTTTCATTGTAGCATTATTCACACTGATCTTTATACATGGGCCTTTCTTTAAGGTTTCTATATTTACACTTGTGATGGTACTATGGCCTGTGAGAAAATAGTTGTTAATTGTTAACCATCAGTATAAACCAGCCCTTCAATAATAAACCAATACAAAGCCCATTTCTGACAAATCATTTGTCTTACCCTGCCAAAGACACGGCCCGCTTTGCTCCTGATCAGCTCCAGACTGTCAGCATTCTTCTTCTGGGGCATCAAACTGCTGCCTGTGCTACGCACACAAACGACACGAGAGGAGGAGTGTTACAGAAAAAGGGCAGCAGTTTATTAAAGCAATGTCTGAATGGAATGTGACATAAGAAACTAGAACCATCCCATTTAAAAACACGCCGTGGTTGCTGTAGGTTTCATCTATCAGAAAAAATCTATTATATTTAATTATATTGTACATGCACATTGTATATATTGCATGCTGCATTTAGCAGTAGTGATCCAAAATGTTCAGCCCCCCAAAAAACAGTAGATAACAAAACCTTTTAAAGTCAACTAACAAGGACATCCCTGATTTAGGATCCCTTTTGCTCTTTAGGTACCTGTAAAAAAAAAAATGTCTATCCACTTTATGTGTTGAATTATTTCTTCTGCTTTTTCTATGAATTATGGAAATCAGAAATACAATACAGAAGAAATCAGAAAAGAATGTTCCTAACTCATATACACTTTTATTGTATACTATTTTACAAATGTCTCTTTTGGCACCACATTTCCATTAATTACTATTCAGACTGGAAGACACCTATGATATGAGAGGTCATGAAACCCTTGATCAAACAAAAATGACTATGAATAACCTCCTACTGGTAGTTATTATTTATCTGAGTCACAGAACTCAATTGTCTTCAAGTTGATGGATTAAAGAAAATTGTTTGAAATTATTCAAGTGTCTAAAACAGGTACATACATGGTGATGTATGGTTTGTTAAAAACATCCATATGATGGGTACGAACTGAAGCTTAGCAGACATGGGAGGTGCTCGGAGTGGGTACTAGCTCATGGACACTCAGCAGAAAATATCCCATAGATAGGAACAAGCTGATGCACAGCCAGTAAAAACATCTGATAAATGTCAGTATCTGTCCTCAACAGCTCACCGGAAAACCTCATTATTTTATAGATGCTCCATCCCTAATAATCATTCCAACTTTCTATCTCATTCCTTTCAAACAAGTGAGTTGCTGGAGATGTGGCAATAAAGCTAGCCTGGTTATAACAGGATATTCAGTTTAATTTGCTAAATCTCTTTGTTACAATTATCACAGATTAAAATTGGACAATTTTTCCTTCACTGGGGCTAATCAGTAGTCGGCAGTTTAAATTCTGTGAAATCAGATTTTTATTTTCTCCCCTTATTTGTTAAATGCCTCAAAACTAAGTATTCAAACCTGGTCCAGAAACACACCAAAAAACAGCGTGTACTTTGATGCACTATTTATTTTACTTTAAAGAAAATTCACATGAAGGTTAGGGACAATCCAAGAGACTTTAATTTTCTGATGGATTATGATGCAGGGTTTTTTATAGCAACAATGTTTTGTTTCTTTTTTTTTTTTTTTGCTCTTAATTTTTACAGTCATCATGTAAAAATAAACTTGAATTGGTCCAAATCAGAATCGGTGGGTCAGAACTTTTAAAGAAAACTGGAAATTGGAATCGGCCAAGGAAAGTTAGAATGGTGCATTTCTAATCATTTTTGTTTATTATTAGCGTACTAATCCCTTTTATAACAAACGTGTTCAAATTCACTTCACAGATTTGAATCCTTTGACAGCTGCAGTTTACAGAAGCGAAATAAAAGCAGCGTTTACCTGTAGGCATCAGAGAGTGTGACGAAGGAGTACTCCTTCGTGCTGTACAGCATGAGATCCTCCGCCATCTTACTAAGGTGGGTCAAACAAAGTGAAGCCCAGAACAAGAACTCCGCTTAAAAAAGACAAGTACTTTAAAAACACAAACAAGAGAAGGCTTCACAGAAATGAATCGCTGGCAGCCTGACGCGTACAGTTCAGTTCACATACCAACAAAGTCTCTCTGGCCCGTGGCGTCCATGCTGTTCAGACTGACGCCATCGAAACCCAACTCTACGCATCCAACGAGGAAATGTTCTCATGTTAACATCTGACTTTTGTCACAGGTGAAATATGAAGACAAAACTTAAACTAATTTGACCTTTGCGCAGTAGCTCTCTGTCGATGTCGAATGGTGTGCCGGCGATGGCGCCGCTGAAAACAGAAGGAATAGCTCTTGTTACTCGATCGCCTCTGTGAATGAAAATCACAGCGCAGAGGGGAGTGTTTGCACTGCACCTGCCAAGAGGTAAAATATTCGCTCTTTTCTTGATCTCCAGAAGCCGTTCCACATCTCTGCTTAAAGCAACAGCATAGCTGAGGAAAAAAGAAAGAAGAGAAATAGCTACGATCGTCTCTTTGCATTAAAAATGAGCCATAAAGTCAGTAGATTCTGTCTTCAGAGGGACACCTTAGAATCCAGTGGCTCCATCTGATTGGCTGAGCCCTCTGCATGTGGGTGTAACCAGGAAAAAGGACGTCAATTTCTCTGTCGTTTAAAACAGCCAGAACAGAAACGGTTTAGCAACGCGTTAATAACAGGCGCGGACTTATTTACATTCAGAATGGTCTTACATTGCTGCCCGCTCCACCATGGTGGAGATCAGCTGCAGGGAATTGTCTGTCAGCATGGCGATGGCATCTCGGAGCCACAGCCTCATGTCCGTCACCACCTGTTCAACAAAAAAGGGCCAAACTTGGCATCTCCAAGTTTGATGACTCATCCTGCAGATTCAGTGTTGGAAATACAAACCTGATCATTTCTGCTCCTGCCGGTGTGCAATTTTCCAGCAGGAGCACCAATCAGCTCCTGCGAAAACAGCCAGCAAACCAACAATCATTGTTTTTAAAATCTCTGTTTTATTTATTTTTTAACTTAATTTACTTGATTGATTGATTGATTGATTGATTGATTGATTGATTGATTGATTGATTGATTGATTGATTGATTGATTGATATTAGCGTCATGCACCACAGGTTCCCACAGGCTTATAATACCACACAGACACAACAAAATACAAAAACAAAAATGGCCACATACAAGTCACAGGAGCTACAAAACTTTTAATGCATCTTGAAATGTTTATACTCAATGAGGATACAACACTCGTCTTCTATCTCAAGCTGTATAAATAAAAGTAGCAAATGCAAAAAAAATACCTGCCATACATCCAACTAAGAATTTTATCCTCAGATAGCCAAAATACATCTGAATTACCTCTATTTATGCATTCAAATAAGGAAAAGCTAAAATCGGAATACACGGAACAGTAAAGGACAAAAAAATATTCATCTTCCACCACATTATGATCACAGAGAACAAACACAGACTCTCTCCTCTACAGGGGGACCTTTATATCTACCCACTTCCACTGCCATGGGTAGGCTACCATTTCTAGTCTGTAACTTTAGCATCAACAGTGCTTTGGACAAATTTTAAGCAAAGTGTTCTATAAATTATCTGCATGGGGCCAATGTGAATGAAACAATGTCATAGAATAACAAAGACAAGCTGTATGTCACCTTGAGCCTGCGTTCGTTGGCTGTGTGGATGTCTTCATCTTCAGGTTTGATCAAAAACACACCTTTAGACCACTCTTCAGAAATCTGAAGAAACAAAATGGCGGTTATATGACTAAATAAACCATGTCTCAGCTTTCCCAGCTTTTTCCCCTGCTGCCATCAGACTGTTGTACTGCTGCTGAACTATAACCCATAAACTCTGCACAACATTCACATATTTGCACATTTTGCATCATTGCATCTCCATCTAGCATTACAAATGCTGCCGAACTCTTAGTTTTTAAATGCATTCTTGCACAAATGTCCTTTGCACAATCAATTCTGTACATACAATTTTTTTTTCTTTTTAAAATACTCACCTGTACACTGTGACTTCTCCTGCATGTCTACATTTAAATTGTTTACTTTTAAATCACTGCTGCCCCTTATACTGTAATTTAATTTTACTGCAATTTACAAGCCGTATGCAACGAAATTTCGTTCTGTACGCACTCTGTGCATACAAAATGACAAATAAACTCGTCTAAGTCTCCTAGTTATATTAGAATGAATTGGACTTGACTCAAGTTAAACTTGGGACAAATTGGATTCTATGTGATTGGTTATTTGACCCATTTGTCTTGGAAATTACCTTGAGGTGACATTTATCGGGAAATTACACGTTATTGAACCAAAATTAGCTAAAGTAACTATGTTTTGTTTTTTTCCAATTATGCTAAACAGACCCAAGCAGAGTTTGTTTGCCTGTGTTGCATTGTTAACCCATCTCTTGCACTGACAAAGCATCCATGAGTATGAGAGAGGGCATGGTGTGAATGAAAGAGCAACGGACGCTTCCTGCCAGCTGACACCTGTCACATGAGGACACCATTGTATGCAACGCACTCAGCAGAAAGCAGGAATCCTGCACCACGGCACATTTTCAGCTGTCATCTATTAGCCAGAGTCCGACGGGCAGCCACGCACAGAACCAATCGTCTCTGCAAGTTTTAACGTAAAAAAAGAAAAATTATGTGTTTTTTTATTGAAAACTCTGATTTACTGTGCCCTGCAAAACAATTAAAAACCTTTAAACTTTCCGCGGTTTTGTTACTGTAAAGCCATTAATTGAAATGTGATTTATTGGACTTTTATGTGACCGACTAAAAGCAGTGCATCTTAGTGAAGTGGGGGAGGGGGAAACGCGTACAGAGTTTTCAGATTTATATAAACGAAAATGTGAAAAAAGTGTTGCCTGCGTTGGATTCGGCCTCCTTCACACCAACACCCCACCTTAAAATCCAGTGCAGCACACTGCCAGCAGAGGTCACGGCATTAGTAAATACATCCTATATCATACGTTTTCTCGGTTCTGTAAAAGCCTCAAAGGTTTTTTTTGTGAAAAAACAAGTGAACAAAAGTCATCATTAAGACAAAGGAACAAAAGAAACAGGTCATGGATAAAGTTGTGGAGAAGTTTAAAGGAGATACGAGTTTAAGTCTCCTTTCAACCTTCAGTTGTGCCGGTTGCCAGCCGGTTGCCAGGTCCTTTGGTTAGCACTAGCAAACATTTAACTTACCTGTCCAGAAGGAAAGCGGCAACCTCCGCGTGGCTTCTGAGCCCCTTTGCTTCCTTAACTCATCACCAAACGCTCAAAAGCTTGAGCAACGTTCACACTCGTTTTCCTTCTTTTTTCGCCCGCTTGAATCTGAGAAATGTTACGCCGAGAAAAACACATTTCTCAGTGCTATGACGGAGCTGCTACGATCTGGCAACACCGGAGTGGCTCACCTGAATTCAACCTACTATTCCTATTGGTGCAGAATCCTTTTGCGTTGATATTGGCATGGTAACCAGAAGTAAATATTTCTATATTTTGGACCTGTCAAAATTTATAAAAAAATTATTTATACATTATATATTTAATTTTTAGTAAAATTAATAACTTTATTCTAAACCACTCTAGAGCAGGGGCCTGCAACCTTTACAGCCTAAAGAGCCATTTTTCCTACAGTCCACTTGAATTACAGTCATTCAGAGCCGCAAATGTTGCCTGGCCTTTTCAAAAAAGACAAGTTATAATTTTTTTTTTTTAAATCTACTGTAGGAAATATTTTGTCATCATTAAAGAAACGCCCTTTTATGTGTATTTTGAGGTTTAAAAAAAGAGGAAGGTCGGGATGTTGATATTTGTGGATAATGATGTAAAACAAATAGTTTCCAACATAATAAAAAAGTATTCATTTGAAATTTTAAAAACTGCATTTATTACCATTATTACATTTAATTACCATAATAAAAATATAAATTTGTAGCCAAAGTTATTAAAGAGCCACTATGGAAGGTCCAAAGAGCCACTTGCAGCTCCAGAGCCACAGGTTGCAGACCCCCCGCTCTAGAGGTTCTGTGGGTGTATTATTTTTTAAATATTAATCGTTTTGATAAAACAAAAAGTTGTAGCTATGATATGACCTTTAAAGTTGGGTTAGCTTATAAAACAATAAACCAAGCTTTAAACATCTGACGGAGCGGTTCAAAGCTTGCCACGAGCCATTTATGGGGTACAACAACCACAGAAGAAGGTGCTCTGGTCAGATTAGACCAAAATGATTCTTTCTGACCAGCATGGATTTTGAAAATAAATAACACTGTAGGTCACCCTGAGCACAACATGCTGAAACATGGTGGTGGCAGCATCATGCTCTGGGAATGCTTCGCTTCAGCTGAGACAGAAACCTGATCAGTTGATTTTAAAAAACGTATGAAGCGAACAATACAGTCATAGAAGGAAATCTCATTCAGGATGCAAAAGTGTTGATACCGAGATGAAAGTTTGCAACTTTTACAATCACAGAGTCCATGCAATCTGACAGAGCTTGACCTATTTCCATAAAATGAGAGTGTCTCCTCTCACCTGATCCATCCCCTGCAGGATGTGCTCCATTTCCTCCGTGCTGACCAGCTTGGCCCTTTCCAGAGCCTTCGCGTACGCCTTGCTCCCTCGGATATCAGCATCCCACATCCTCTGGTCATAGGTGATGGACGCGTTGAACTTCTCCATGATTGGGTCTGTATCTCCGACGAAACGGCCTCCCCATAGTTTACTTCCCTGTAGAACAAGCAGAGGAGCAACAAGTGAGCAGAAGCGAGGGGGGGGAGAAGTGGCTTCAGTCGTCAGCTTCAGCTTTCGGTGGAAACAAGACGTCCCTGCTTGACGGCCTGTTTTGATAAGCTCCAGCTGACTGCTGGGACAACAACATCCGATCTTCTGCGCATTAGTACCTCTGTGTTGGCCATGTTAGTCCTGGGCGGATATTACTGGGGTTGTTGTCTGCAGGGAGGTTAGAAGGCAACTATCTGTGCGCAACAAGGCAGAGAGGTGGAAACCCATAAACGACGTGTTGGTGTCGCTTTAAAGAGCGTCAGCGGCGACGTCAAGGCGTCTTGTATTGCACGTGACAGTCCTGAATCAGAGTAAATGATATAAATCTATACGATGCTGGTCTGGATAAACCAGGAAGGGAGTGTTTCTGCATTTCTTTCGCATTTGCCACGAATGTATCGATTGTTGCACACTGGACCATGTTCGTGTTGGTTTTAGTTAGTTGGTATTTTTAACTGGCAGCAGTTGTCATGTGGCGCCCTCTATCGGTGGCAGTGAGGTAGCGCATCAGTCAATTGGTATCAGCCAAGTACTTCACGTATCAGCGACCAATATCGTTTAAATTGGCACAATATTTCACACAAGGCGTCTGGATTTTATGTTAAAGACCTAAAACCATATTGTTCTGCCTCCTAAGTAAACAACCTTAAGTTTAAAAAATGTCTCTCGTGCATATGACATGAGCGAAAAGTAACCCTGTTGTCAGAATTTAAATGCTGAAATCAGGACTTCTTAAACAGTGTGATTTAACAAATGCAATGTTCTTTTATGATTCCTGCTTACATTTTTTAAATATATATGACATATATTATATAAGGAGACCAAGTAATAGTGTTTGCTTATCAGATAGATGGAACGACATGTTTAAAAGGGTGTTTTTTATGTTGCAGTCCAGGTTTTTTTTCTGTTGTCTTAAATTTGTATAAAGTTACCCAATAATAATAATAATAATAATAATAATAATAATAATAATAATAATAATAATAATAATAATAATCAACATCTGTAAGGCAATTTCTGATTTGTTTTGTTTCTATGATTAAAAACAGTAAATCAGTTTCAAAATGCCAATCCACTTAAGCAAACAGAATATTTAAATTTGCCTTTTTCCTTCTACACATGTGGAAGTTTACAGTTATGTTATTTTGTTTTGTGCAAGTAAAAAAATATGAAGAATGTTGTGCAAAAGATGCTTTATCTGTCTTTTCATCTGTCTCTGACATTAAGTTTTGTCTTAATGCAAAAGAGACAGGAAAAGAGCGTTCAAAACTTCATTGTTATACATTTGACAGATTTGTTTTGTTGGATCGGCAGATTTTTAACAGTCTTGAGCCAATATGTTGACAATTTCCTATTAATTAGCATAATGAGAATAAATAAATGAGAAGAGAAATTACTTATGAGGAGAAGTTGTCCAAAACACTGCTATAGCTCTAAAATTGCTTCAATGTAAAGCAGGGTTCTCCCCAGAGGATGGATAAGGGCTCAGCGCCGCTATACTGATTTTGTTGGTGGAAAACTGACAGCACGCAAACCTTTAAAGAGCCATTTTCCCGGGTGAATTTCATAAACAACTTTTTCTGACTTCCTGTTCATCGAGACCAGACGAATCATGAGCAAACGCCACATGAACACATGAAAAACGTCACAACGTGCGGTGCGCTGTAGTGGATGGCCCGTCTAGGAAGGGAAATTTGACAGCCCCTCCACTATACTCTTTCTGGGACGAACCACGGATAGCTCATCGTAAGCTAAGCCACTAAAAGCTTTGTCAAAAAGGAAAGTTTTAAGATTAGTCTTAAAAGTAGACAGGGTGTCTGCCTCACAGACCAAAACTGGGAGTTGGTTCCACAGGAGAGGAGCCTGATAACTGCTGGATGCCTCCCATTCTACTTTTATGAACTCTAGGAACCACCACTAGACCTGCTGTCCTTCATCTTTTATGAATTAGCGCCACATAAATAAATTGAATTGAATTAAAGTTGTGCAAACACAGATTTAAAAATATTCAAAATGGTAACAATATAAAGGATACATAGCCGCAACATTTTGCCGTTGTACTGTTATGGATATTAATAATTTAATTAGGTGAGCACACCACTCATGAAAACAAATGATGCATCGTTTGTCTTTAAGTTATTTTAATTCAAAGGCATGAGCGTTTGAATGTCTCTGTCCCCCAACGCAGTCAGGAAACAGAGCAATGAGAAAAAGAACACACTAACTTTTATACATTCTGGGTTAACAAAGAAAGTGGGAGTTATCGTCAGAGGAGTGCAGCCACTGGTACGATCCAGTTCCTATCTAACTCAACTCCTCTCTGTGTCCTTGGATGTGGAAACACAATAGTGAATCTGTGAGCATTAGAGCTTCTTTCACACGGGAAATATGCAGGTGCATCCAGACAAGATATGATCAGAGTTACATACATCAATAAAATTTTCACAACAGTACTGTAGATAAATTGTAATTGTTTGGCCAGACAGTGGTATGGCCATTCTATTCATATTTTTCTTTTATCTACCCTTTTCTTTATTGTATTTTTAATTCGTGCTTAGTGTAGTTTGCTTGTTGTATGCCCAAATTGTGTTATTTTATTTCCAGCACTTTATAGTAAACCACTGTTGACATTATGATTAAATAGAAATTTGCTTAACCGGACTTGTTCTTTCTGAAAACGCTTCAACCTCCTAGCCAGGAGTCTTTGCTCCATACCAGCTGGGGGCAGTAGTTCACAACTACTAAACTTCTGTTTAGAAGAAGAAAATATTTGAAACTCGCGGACTTCAGGAAGAAAACTTCACTGCGAGCTCGACGCTGTCTCCTCACGTTCGCGGGAAGCGTGGAGCGTTCCCTCTTTAAACCGGCATAAAAACGACGTTTATGAAAAGTAAAATAAAAAATAGTTCAACTTTATTCAATGAAGGCCAGTAGTTTGGTGCTTTGTTTTTGCTGCAGCACGCAAGGTGTTCTCACAGTTCCGACATTTTGTCTCTTGTAGGCTGTGCCTTTGGGAATCAGCTGGCACTGACTGAGTGTGTGTACGCAGGTATGTAATGCTTCTTTTTGTTTTGTTATTTTGCTTTCTGGTGTTTTAATACGTTAGGTATTTCTATTATACACACACATATATATATGTTCGTGTATTTTGGAGTTGAAAGTTTGCCTCTGGTAGGTGGGGAAAGGTTTTCATTTAATTAGAGAGACAGCAGGGACAATTTGGGGTAGTGGCAGCTAGTAGTGGCACTTCCGGTGGCACCTTTACTGGCAAAGTGGCAGCCGTATGCCAGTGAAGGTGCCACTACTAGCTGCTGCAAAATAAGCTCGACCCAGCTGTTATTTTGAGGCATTTAAAGCGTTGTGGTTAGAAAGCAAACTATTTATATTTTGTGTAACGTGTTATGTAATTTCTTAGACGCTGGAAGCGGAGCTGAGGAGAGGCTGTAGACTGTGATTGTGGGAATCACTGAGCTGCAGTGACTGATGTTTGTGCAAGCAGGAAATTGAACCGCTGTCCAACTGGTAAACGTCTGCCCATCCTTTTAAAATAAACAACACAGAGTAAGTAGGAAAAACAGTCGTATAGGTATATCTACTGTGCTATAAAGATTGCCATGCAGTCTATTTGTCTTCTTAGCTCAAGCTGCATTATTGTTACAGTTTATTGGTTTGGTGGCCTTGAAGCTGACATTTCTAATAAAAGACGGTGGACTGGCCATCGGAACATTTCCCAGCAAGGCCTGCTGTCACTGACGTTTATCCCAGTTTACTCCAGACAGTGCTCCCAGAGACCATGGCTAAGAGATTGCAGAGGGGGGCGAAACCAAATAAACAACCCAGGCTGTCACAGCAGCGCAGAGACACACGCTAGTCACGTTTCCATCAACCTTTTTGAAATATTGCATTAGAAAAGGTCGATGGAAATGGCAACATTCAAATTAACTCACTAGATTCAAACCAAAAGTTTTTACGCTGGCTCGAGGAGTTTTTTTTTTTACTTTTTCGAACACTGTAAATGCACCAAAGAGGAGATGGAGACACATTTGTCGAATCAGTTGTGACTGAACGTTTACCTCACATGACTTATCAGATGTCTTCCCAGATATTCTAATAATGCTCAAACGGATCTGGAATAAACAACCGATACGTTTGGACCGACGAAGAGACGCGAGCATTTCTCATCCGTGAATTTTTTTTTAGAAACCAGCACATTTAAAGTGCCGCTCCATCACTTATCTGTAGTCCGTGCTGGTTAGCACCTCCTGTTTATTACAGTCATCATATGACTATGTTATGCTGAGTGTCGCCTGGTTAATTCGCTATAAACCAGAAGATTGAAACATGTCTGATGTGCATTTTGTTGTTTTTTGTTTGTGATATTTTAAAAGTTTGCTCAAGATTTGCATGATAATTGGATGGAAACACCACTGCTGAGATGCAACTGAAGGGTAAGGCGAAACATAGGGAGTTTGTTCCAGATAAATGGAGCATAAGAACTAAATGCTGCTTCACAGTGTTTGGTTTTCTGGATCCGTTCTACTCTGCATTCCCAGAACCAGAGTGGTCTGTGGGGTTCAAACACTGACACCAGGGATCTCGTTATCCGCTATAACATTTTTATTTAAAACACAAAGTAGAGAAACTTTCAGGAATCTCACCACAGCATAAAGTACCGGTCTTACATAGACTTGTTTGATGTCCAACTCAACAAGCTAATTTCTTGAATACGAATATTCTGATATAAAACTGTTAAATTTCTTGTTTTAAGTAATCCTTGTTTACAACCACCTTTTATCTACAGGGCATTTTTGTTGCTTGTGGTTAATTTAAAGAAGTCAAAAATTGGATCACAGTTATGGTTGAAATTGCAATTTTGATTTTTGGCTAAATCACACAGCCCTAATCTGAGGTCCTTCATTTGTATTTATTCATTTTCCAGACTTCTTTTATCAAAGAAATTGGGAACAACGTTTGTTTTGTGATAATCGTGTGGTTGTCTTATCATTTTAGAATATTGTGATTAAAATGAAACCTAAAGTGAGTTTGATTATGCATTTTTTTATTTTCTGTTGTGTTTTTTTTTCCAGAGAAAAGAACATGGCTAACCAGAATGATGAAACTTCTCACCCTGCTACTCAACACAATGCTTTAAAGGTTTGATGCCAGTTATTTTCTAAAAGAATAAATGTGACAATAACATGAATAAGGATGTCAGTGCTGGTTTGAATAGGAAATTACTTTAACACGGTTTAACTTTAAAGTGTTAAAGTTGCATTAAGGGTAACAGTTTTTGATATTTTTCTTCTAATAGGACCAGGAGCTGCATTCGATTCATTCGTTTTTGTGGAGGTGGAACAACGAAGGCTTCACCGAGGTGACCTGTAGTAAACCTGGAACTGTAGAGGAATCTCTGAAGAAGAGTGCACAGTTTCATAAAAAGGCAGAGAAGAACAAAGGCAGAGAGCTTGTTATTTTAAGGGCTGGAAAAGCCATCAGTCCACACTTTCCTTGCGTTTTAATTCAACCAGGAGACCAGCTGACTGTGAAGTACATAAAAGCTGTAGAGCAGCCAAAGATCCAGGTTGGTGCTCATGTTTCTCGCAGCAGAAACAAACGATCTTCTGAGCTTGTCATGTTCCACGTGTTGACAAAGGGAGGTAAAAATATGACCAAGATAATGAGAAATCCAGCTCTGAAAGCCATAATACATGAAATTACTATTTATGCTTACAAAGGAGAGAGAGTGAAACAGGCTCTCAGAAGAGACGGCCGTCTTCTCAGCACCATTTTCAAGAAGAATTTTGTGCTCTCGAACAAAAGCACCGCTGTGAAAACGGAGCTCTCCAACATTGTCGATAAGCTGAATGATGTGACGTTCCAGCTTATTCTGCTGGACAAGTCCACTCCTCCTCCGAGTCTGCATGGCAGTCTTGAGGATGCAAATCTGGAGCCAAATGAAAGCCAGGGCCAGTCTGAGTCAGAGAACGACAACACACCAAAACAGGAACCAGAGTGTAATCAGATAACAACGCCGGGAAATTTACTGCCAGAAATACCAAATTCAAGAGCGACGCAGGCGCAGTTATGTTCTCAGTTTAAAGAATATGTGAAGGACAAAAAAGCTAAGGTCCCTAAGCTGTCTCGTATCCAGAATCTGCTCCGTGTGGACTTCGGTCAGAACGCTCAGATGTGCAGTGAGGTGAAAACCATGAAGACGCTGATGGATCTCAGCGACGCGGTCTGTCAGGTTAGGATAAACGGACGGCCACACGGAACTGGGTTCCTCCTGTTTGGCAGCTGTGTCCTCACTAACGGCCACGTCATTAAAGATATTTACAACGAGACCAGGGACCAGCTTACCCAGAGGGTTTCTGTACACTTCTCCTATGAAAGTGTGGATCAGAGTGACGGAGTGCTGGATGTGGCTGAGCTTGTTTGCTTTGAGTGCAGCCCTGATGTTCCCGGCTGTGACTGGGCTTTGTTAAAGCTGGCGGTTAACAAGATACACGCTCCTGCTCTGTTAAAGCGCTCTAGTTTTCTTCCCAAAGAAGGTGGAATTTGCATCATTGGGCATCCAGATGGAGGTGTGAAAAAGATAGATCCGTGTCTGATTGTTCCCTTACATAATCGCAGCAAGGTTGTAAATGGACACTGCAGGGGAAATCAGGTTATAAAAAGCCACTACAGGGATAATCAGGGCCCTGTTCAGTTTGTCACTTGCTCTTTCTTTCACAACGTGAAAGAAGCTATTCACCAAAAGTCTGTTCTTACGTATGAATCTTGTTTTTATCATGCCTCCTCTGGTTCTCCTGTGTTTGATAAGCACTGCAACGTTGTGGCGATGCATTCGGGGGGTTACGTCTACCGTTCTTTGAGCGGAGAACCCCAGAGTGTGATAGAGTTTGCTCATCCTTTGCTGACCATCATTGTGCGCCTCATTATCCACATGGTGGTGAGAAAAAAGTATGACGTTCTGAAAGAATACCTGGCCTGCAGTTACGATTGGCACGAAATCGTTATGAACGACGTAAAGAAGCTGGTCGAAAATGAGAATCTCACTGATTTTATAAATGCAGTCAACGATTTTCTTACTGTTGCTGATTTGAAAGACGCGAGTTTAAACGAATTCTTTAAGTTTTTCCGTCAAAAGGACGAACCCATCCCAATGGACATTTGTTAAAATTGTGGTAATGTTAATACAGGAAGAGCTGATGGAAATGTAATGGAATATGGTGTTATTTAGGGATTTTTATATAAAATAACAAAATGTCTAAATTTTGTATGAAAAAAGAACAAATATGATGTTCGTTCTCGTCATTAAAATTTATTTGAACAGAATGGAATAGAAATCTATTTCTAACTTAAAGCACCTTTAAGACAATTTGAAATTAGGTGACTTATGGCTGGTGAAAATAAATCAAATTAGATTTTATTGTCACCTTTCACTAAAAACATACATTTTTAAAATGGTAATGAGGAGATTTTTGGGCTCCCCTGGAGGATATCGGTTTTGTGAAATACTTTAAAGTGGGGGGGAAAAAATCCTTTTTTAAATTGCAAAAACTTGTTTTGTTTTTGTTTTTTTTCTCTCCCTGTCGGAGAAAAGCTTTGCCACAACATGATGCTGCCACCAGCGGGTTTGACTGGAGATGATGTGCTACAACATAACAGTTTGCACATAGATCAAAATGTTGAGCTTTACGCTCATCTGACCAGAGCATCTTTTGCCATGTCTAGTGGTAAACTTAAGACAGGACTTCTTGTGGCCTTGTTGCATTTTTTTGTGTTTTCAATTTTATTTTTATATATAAATTTTAAAATTGCATAGTAATGGGATGATTGTACTTCGTTAGAAGTCGCCAATCTCTGATGTGCTTACATTCACGGTTCCTCATGATTGTTTTAAAATTATGCCTCGCTGTTTGTTTATTTTTTTTGTTCTGTTTTTTTACGTCATTTTGTAAAGTGAGTCTGAGAATGTATATACATGTCATCACATATTAAATGCTTTTACATATTTCATTTTCTTCAAAACTGTTCAAGGGTTTATTAGGCATTTATTTTTTATGTTTAAATGAAATATTGTTGTGTATGTTTAGAAGAATTGGGATATCACCCACAACATATCTGGATTTAGTTGCTTTTCCTTCTAGTGTCTTTTATCCTCATAAAGGTGAGAATTACTCAATTGTAAAATTCCCAGTTGCACCTATGAGTGGACATCCAGGCTCTTTGTAAAACTATTTAAACTTTTATACATTTTGCAACCAGAGTATTTTTATGTATTTAGTTTCAGTCTTGTATAACAAAGCAGTACATAACTGTTTAACTGAAGAAAAATAAATGGTTTATATAAATCTTGTGTAGCCTGTTTTGTAGGTATGTCAAATAATTTTTGAGTATCAATGACATAACTTATTAAGCAACTGAATTTTTTTTTTTAGAACTTTGTCATTGCGCTTTTAATGCATCTTAGACTCAAAACTTAAATAATATATAAATTTGAATATAAATTAAAAGTGCAAGTGTCTGCTTTGTGTTCTGCATATGACATTTCTTGAAGATGTTGCTCCTTTTGAAGCTGATCCATGAATAAATGAAGCTCTTTATTGTGCCAGTTTGTTGTGCTCAGAAGGCTAAGCAAAAGTGGAAAGAAGACAGGCTAGAGATTTATTTTATTACCCATTATATATATATGACAATTTGTACATGTATTAGGGCATTGTAAAAGCAGAAAAAGTTTTTTCTGAACACTCCTCCAGCTGCCTGTTTTAATAGTGCTTTAAAAACCTGTGAAATATTCTTACAGTTTTCTTAAAATTGCTTAAATCAACTGGTTCCTGTGCCTTCACATGATCATGATCATTTTTAACATAGTCCCTAGTTCTGCAATCTTTAATCAGTTTGAGCCAGCATGTTTTAACCAAGTGTGAACATTCTGTAACAGGTCTTTAAAAGAAGGTTTTTAGGGTGGATCTGACATTTTTAATATTTTTAACAGGAGTCTATTTAGGTGATTTAAACATGCAGGTGTGCCAGTTTGCTTCGAGATCTGACAGCTCCCTTAGACACCACAGCATCCTCATCTCTGAAACCGGTGGATTCATTGGGGCATCAAAAGCACTTGAGTGGTTCAGGTTTTATCTGACATGAGTTTCTGGTGAACCTTTGAGAATTTGTCTTCTTCAATCTCTCTATTGTGGCATTCTTTGCCTATTTATATTTATATATAGCAATAGGTTTACATTTCCTTCATATGCTGACTGCTAATTTCTGTCTTCAGCTGAAGACTAACTGGCTTCATTAAAGCTATTGGTTCAGTGTCTCACTGAAGTTAAAGTCTGGATGGCCTCAAATGTCCTTAATTTCAAAAAGAAGAGGATCGACGAAATTATGTTTGGTCCGATGCTTCTCAGTTGGATCTGGACAGCCTGGAGTCTGTTGTTAGGTTTCGCTTTTAAAAATTTGGGGGTCACATTTGACTGAAATTTTACCTTTAAAAAAAGATTCGTTTAGCCTTACAGCAGTCCTTTTCTGAACTTGGGCTTTGAATCAACGCTAAACAAACCGAAATGATCTGAATGTCTGTCTTTAAAGCCGACAGTTTGAATTAATTTCAGGAGGAGACCTTGTTTACTGTTTTCCTTCATGTATTTATTATTTATTACATTTAGATCTTCTGATTTCGAAATATCGCGGTGTTGTGTTGTTTCGGTGTATAAACAGAAGAGGGCAGCAGGAACCAAACATTTGGCTAACTCAGCGGAAGCTTTGAGCCGGTCCAGTGTTTCCCATCGGACACTTAAAACAACGGACCAAAAGCAGCAGGCGAAATGGAAGTGTAAGATTGCCATTATTGCTTTTAATATTATTTTATCATATCAAAGTAGGCTTTGAAGTTACTCCTGTCTGTTATGAGTTGTACAAGCAAATGTGGTGAAAATTGTTTCCGTTTCCGGTTTATTCATTGAGCTGTTCGGATGAACATTTAAAAACCCATCTTCTAAGAAAACCAATTAATACTTAATTCTAATCTTATTTCATCTAGTTCTACGTTACTGATATATTTAGGGGTTCTGTTATGAGACATTTGGCTGTTTGCTGGCGCTTACTGTCGTATTTTTAACACTAAACCACAATGACACCGCATTGAGATGGGCTGGTGGCATATAATGCAAAATATCGCGATGGCGTCTCGGCACCAAAGCGTTCACCTGATCAGTTAACTTTTAATAGTCTGTTGTTTTTATGTACAAATATACATCCACAAATTGTAAATTTTTAATTATCGTACTCAGCTTCCCATTATTTTTGAACCTGTGTCTATTTTTAATAACTCCAAGTTAATTATCTAAGGAAGTCCATTGTGAGGAGGCATAAGACAACAGTAGAAAACATCCTAGAAGAAACTTTTAGATGGGAGTTGAGAGAACAGGAAGTACCTTCCATGGGAAATAGAAATTAAGTTCAAAGAGATAATGATTGAAATTACTGTCAGTAGCTTTATCTAGAACAGAAATACAGCTAAACACAAAACCGCTTATTTATAGGATAAACAACAAAGATGATCAATGACAACAGTAACTCCTTCAATGACTTTGTCCTGGAAAGAGACCATTTTAAACCCATGAAGCCTTGAGGGTTCTGGAAATTGCTTGACAAGTTCCTGGAAAACATCATCCAAGGTCCAGGAAAGAGCTGAATAATATAGTGCTGCCCCAAATACTGCATTGTATTCACAGTTAAGCACATGTTCACACGCTAATACCCGGGTGATTAGATAGATGGGCAACTTTGGGTCAAGTGCTTTTCCTGGGGGAACACCAACATGTGGCATGACGAAGGTGAAGTCAAGCACAACTTTCAAGATCGCAAGACAACTCGTCTTCCCCACTGAGTGACAATTTCCCTGTAGTTAGAAAAAGTAGCAGAGTGGGAAAAGATGGTCAGTACGTCCAAAGACGAGCAGCATAACTACAGATATTTCACTAATTTACCTCAGCCTGTTTCGATTACTGAAACAGTCATGAAATCAAAAAGAATATAACTGAATAAAACCAAAATGCTCATAGATCACAGACAGGTTACTGTTCTTTAAACCTCAGCGGTGTTCATGCCTCTAAAGGTTTCCGTGTGTTAAAATGACTAAACCATGTCTAGTTTTCATATGAAGTGAAAGCTCTTTTGTTCTTGTTCTTGTTAATGTTACGGTAATTTAATTAAAACTATCAACAGGGTCGTGTGTTTAGGCTTTTACTGCACGGAAAAGCAAAAGCTTAGCAGGAATTAAAAAGTAAGACAGAACAAGAGCCCTGTTGTTGTTTTATTATTGAACCTTTTATTTTAATAAATACTCTAAAAAAAAAGAAGGATTTTTTTTTATCTCAGCAAACAGGTTTGGTTACACAAAGATATGTTTAAAACGTCTATGTTTATTCAGAAAAGCTTGAAGCATGAAATAATTTCGACAATTACATGTTTGTGTCTTCTCAGGAAAAAGGCGAACGCAGCCATGCTCAGCAACTATGAGGTGAAGCAGCATGTTTCTCCTAACACGTCCTCTTTGATGCGATTGGCTACTTAAACGACTTCCTGTTTTCCTTCCTGCATCCCAGGTGTTCAAACTCCTCACGGACCTCAAGGAGCAGAGGAGAGACGCCGGGAAGAGCAAACACAGCGTCAGGCAGCAGAACCTCAACACCATCATGTATGAGGTAGGCGCACCTCTCTCTTTTTTTTTTTTCTCTTATCGCTCATGTTTTTAAAATAAGAACCACAGCCGCAGTGCCCTTTGTCTTTATTGTCAGACCCTGAAGTACCTGTCGAAGACGCCGTGCAGCAGACAAAGCCCCGAGATCATCAAGGAGTTCCTCACCACCATGAAGCATCACAAGCTCACCAAGTCAGTAGGATCTCTCTGAAGCCCTCAGATTTCTGCCTCTGGGGTTTATTGAGTCGATACGATGCTTTACGTCCCACTAAGCGTGAGTTGGTGTGATGTGTTTCCCACCACCAGGGCAGAAAAACTGCAGCTGCTAAACCACCGGCCGCAGACTGCAGTGGAAATCCAGCTGGTGAGTCTTTTTTTTTTTTACCATCATAAACAATATCAGTGTAATAACTTTACTTAACCTAATGTTGTTAAGTACAACAATCTGATAATCTTTGTTGATTTCTATTTAAATTGCTCATGACTGGACCCCATACGGGTTTATTTTTGGTGTAACTCTGTTTGTTTCGTTCAAAAATGTGGATTTTTAGAATTTCCCACAGTTTAGAGGCACTTTTCAAATCAAAACGGCTGTTTCCGTGTATGTTTGACCTTTTCTGTCATTCTGTGCTTTATAATAAGGGTAACGCCGCAACATAGAAAGATTATATGAACTTGTTAAATTAGCCAGGGTATCTACTTGCATGCAGCCTAGAAGCTGGAAGACCAGAGACAGGAAATGATCCCAAAAAACGTTGATATTTTTACAGTAAGAGTGAAAAAAAAGAGTGTGGGTCTTGTTTCAGCCAGCTGGCCGTTTGTGTGCAGCGACGGGTGGAGGTCTGGAAAATAGTGGAAAATCAAAAAAAGAGAAAATGGGAGTAATTGTAATTGTGGGGTTGATTTTCTGTTGTGTTGAGTGAATGTTGTCTCTGTATTTACTGATTTCTTTTTTCTTCATGCTTTTCCTCCCCAGTATACTTGCTTTGGTCCTTCAGTCCTAGTTTCCTTTTATTTTTCCTCCTTTGCTTCCAGTCTTTCTTCCTACTGTCCTTCCTCCCTTGTGTTTTTTCTTGTCCTTCCATTTTTTTTGCCATTAATTATTTTCCTTCCTTGTGTGTTTCCTTCCTTTTCTCCTTCACCCCCATGTCTTGCTTGGCCCCATTATCTCTGCCCTTCCTTCCTTCCTTCCTTTCTTCCTTGTGTCCTAACTCTACTCCTTTCTGGCGTTTTTCCTTTCTGTACTTCATTCCTTCTTTGTTATCTCCTTCCTTTGGTCCTTCATACTTTCCTACCGTCATTCCTTCTTTTTTATAGATTAACCCTCCATAACTTCCCCACTGTTAAAACAGTCGCCATAAATTCATAGTAAACCTTTTGGATTTTTCTTTTAATTATCACAAGGGCTATACAGGAGTCCTGCGTAACTAACCCATTCACACTTAATCCAGAATTTGCTTGTAGACAATCCCAAAGAAGAAGAAGTCTGAATGATTTTTTTTTTTTTTGTTTTGCCACATAACAGCCTTGTCCTAAATAAAACTACTTTAGCAAAAAAAAAAAAGGTATATTATTAGTTTCAATGTTTATTATACCACATTTTTCAGGCTATAAGGCTCACTTAAAATCCTTAAATTTTCTCAAAAATGTATGGTGCACTTTATAATCCGGTGTTCCTTTAAATATGATTACTGTTGTGTTTACTGACCGATTTTATGTGGTACTATGCGCTCAAACATCTGTTAAAATGTATGAGTACGACTTTGATAAGCAACAAAGCCGCTCCACTCAATGGATAGTCAATGTATTATGGTACACTGTGTCACTACCTGATCAGACCCCTGAGCTGTCTACAAGACTGCCTGACTGTAATGTCTAAACTAGAAGTGTATTTGTGTAAGGCAGCCTGCGCCCGGAGTATGCGCTAGCAACAATAATCCAAGTTATTTAAACAGAAAAGTTAGGTTTATTTTGGCCTTATGTTAGAAACAGGGCAGTGTAGTCCAACTACTCTGTCCTCCCAGCAGAGACAGATAAAGATCTGTGTACGTGAAGGGGCGGAGTGATATTACACACTTGGGAAGAATATTTAGTGCGCCTTATATGTGGATAAAGACGCATATAGATGCGTTAATTCACAGTGTGCCTTATAATCCGGTGCGCTTATGGTCCAAACAACGGTAATTGTGAGAGACAGAATTTATTTAGTTGTTAACAGCATTAGAAGATTAAACGCCTACATTGAAGGTGACAGTTCTGGACATAAGATTATAAGCTCTTAAAAAGTTATTAAATGAACAGGGAGATCTGACGTTATATAAAAATATAAAGAGAATGAAATTTAAATTACTCTTGTCAAAACCGCAATGTGTCAAATTGTCCTACGAAGCATCACTAAATGACTACGTGCGGCCTTCGTTTTCTTGTTGTGTTCAGATGGTGGAGGAGAGTGAGGAGCGGCTGTTGGAGGAGCAGATCGAGGAGCTCATCCAGAACGTGGCAGACCTCCTCCCAGGTGACCCGGAGCAGGAAAACAAAGCTGCGGCCGACGCCAGGATGGACGAAGGCGGTGAACAGTCGTGACACGGTGACGGGCGCGAGCATGACCCGCATGCGGAGAGAACTGCCGATGAGTCTGAACAGGTTGCAGAACTGCTTTTTAAATGCACCAGTTTGCATCAAAAAACAACACAAAGACAGGATGCACAGAGACGGCAAGACCACGGCTGAAAGAGGAGAGTTGTTATTTGTCCTCGTATATTTCGCTGATAATAAACAGTTTGGACCAAAACACGGTCGCTGGCTTTTACACAAAGGCGATAAGTCTCTTTTTAAAATATTTAAATATTGAACAGAAAAGTGATCTCAAAAAGGGGCGTTATTCCTTTGAAATGTCATGTGTCATAGGACATAAATGTAAATGATGGCCTTAAACAGACAATATTGTTTTTTACATCTACAGTTTATGTTCCCGTTCAATAACATGACATACAGTGTTCCTTCTTAATATATTCCTCTTCTGATGGACTTCTAATCATTACATGTTTGCCTTTAACTCTTTAGCTTCAGCCCTGGGACAGTTTGTGTTTTAGAGCTGCTGTCTTGCAGCAGAGGAAGGATGTGCTGGTTACAAGTGTGAACGTTTGTTTTTTTGCCTTCCTGTTAGCACATCACATCGGTTTCCTGTTCTTACTCACCTCCTTAAAGAGTCAAGATAAAAAAAGTCACATTGATTAGTAGCCTCATGGCCAAAAGGGCAACGTTTCTGCAAGCTAAACCACAAAATGTCTTTATGTAAAGTTACAGAAACATTTAAAAGGCACAAAAAGCTGCAACCATCTCTTAACTCCTTTAGTAATATGCAAGTTATTCTTGTTTTAATGAGGAAAACGAATCGTTTTCAACCCTTTGAGCTTACGCCTACGCTATTGGCTCGTTTTTTTTTATAGCTTCATGTTAAACTAAGTTGGTTTCTTTTGGTTGCCGTAATTTCATCAGACTGTCTATAGAATTAAGTCTTGAGAAGACCCGAATGAAAATTCCTAAAAAAAGATTTTAGAAAACTTGAGAACTAGAGAAACTAGAAACTAGAGATGATGTTGTTTTGCCTTTTTGACTTATTTGACCTAAAATAATAATAAAAACAATGTTTTCCAGGTGACAAGCAGGAATTCTGGTCTTTTTGTCTGCTGGGAAATAAACCATAAATGTGTGTTTAAAGCCTTAATATGAACTCCTCTTTTATTGCTGTATATTAAATCTACACTGAAAATGGACTGCAGCTCTCTAACGGAGAGCTTTGGAGGTTCATCATGCTCTCTGCGTGTGATGTCAACGTATAGATGGATCTTCTTCCGACCTCCTTTTAGGTGTTTTGAACAGTTTAATTAATGCTCTTTACTTATGGACAAGTTTGGTTTTTACTGTAGTAATTTTGCTGTATCTGCGTTATAAGGTTATGTTCTCTTCTCTTTTCCATTTTGAAGACTGGCTAAGGACAATGGGCTTTTTTGTCATATTTATACCCCAGGGAATTAAAAGTCATAGACTGCTCAAGAAACATTCCTAGAGACTCGGATATAAAAATTAAAGAAAATTCTTTGGTCACATTTACATAATAAATTGCATCAGTGACTGAGAAATAAACAAGTTGTTGTTAAGGCAGCTTTGGAATATATGTTTGCAAATGAAAGGCTGGACATTTCTACGTGGTTCCATTTGAGATCATGATATTATTATTGCAATTAAAAGTACATTAATTTTAAAGCTGTTCACACATCTTTACCGGGGGGTGCCATTAATTGTGTGGCATTTACTGCGCATAATATATATATATATATATATATATATATATATATAATATTATATATTATATATATATATATATATATATATATATATATATATATATAAACAGTATGAGGAGGAAAAGTAAGGAAAGTTTGTTACCTGAAGATTTTGAGGAATATGTGTACAGAACCTCGCCATTGACCGGATCTCAGCTTGAATGAACTCCAGCACAACTCCTAACAGATTGAAGCAGGTTTGGGTACTGGATGGATTATTATTATTATTTTATTATTATTATTATTAAGAGTAGAGATGCACCGTTCCAGTTTTTCCCGACCCAATCTGATACGATTCCTGAGCTAAGCATATTGGCCGATACCAATTTAATACTACTGTTGAATGAATAAACCGCGTGTACCTTGCCATGTGAGTGAAGTTATCAGGCTTGAGATAAAAAAAAATAAAATTCAAAAGTTGTGCATGTTCTTTAGCATGGCGCTTTTCAATGTGCTTATTTAGGTTTGTGGTGCTGAATTTATCCCCCTCATCACCCCCTCGCCGCTTACGCATTGCAGATGCTGCGTGTTGAAGTCGGACTTGTTTGCGTATTAAGTTTGAAAAGTTTCCAAATAGCAGACTTGGCTCGCTCTGATACTTGCTCTGTGTTTGCTCATCACCAGCTGCTGTGTGTGATCTGTGTGCGCAAACATAGAATAGAAGTGACTAGATCGGCGTAACTGAGTTGCTGTGTATGATATTAATAAAGACATGACTGGATCAGAATGCTGGATCGGCAGCAATCATCCGATATCCGATTCAGCTAATTAGTCAATATCAGAGCTGATATCAGGTCTGGGCATCTCTAATTAAGAGTAAAAGTTTTTAAAGTTACCTGCAAATCTGGAGTCAATTATTTAAAGCCTCAGGCAAAGGTTAGGTTTTTTTTTTTGTTCAACACTGAAGTCAAGGGATTCTTTTAACATTTAGGTATAGGGTTTATTCTAATCTTTTATATTTAAATGTCTTGCTGTGATGCTGTACTTTTCAAAAAAAATAAAAAAAAGAAGTCAGCCGCACGTGCCACTTGAAACCGAGGGTTTAGCCTGATTTCACCTGATTAAGCCTGTGTAAACCCTTCAGTCCATAGGACACAAATAAAGAGATAGGAAGACAACCCTTTGGAAAGATCAGTAGGATACTACAGGAGCGCCGTTAGAAGGTTTTACCAAAGGCTACTATTTCCTGCGCCTTGCTAAGTTATTTATATGCCTTGTTCACACTTTGTCATGTTACAACAGCAGACCTCACTGGATTTTATTCTGATTTCATGTTATACAGCAACACAAAGTAGTGCGTTATTGTTAAGTGAAAGTCTTTTTTCCTTTTTTTTAAACAGAAGAAAATCTGAAAAGTGAGCCATGTCTTCTTTGTGTTCAGCCACCTGAGTCTATCAACTTCCTATGCAAATACAGCTGCATGCCTTGGTGTTTGTCTACCAACGCTGCACATCAAGAGACTGATTTTTTTTTAATTTTTTTAATTTTTTTTGCTATTCTTTACAAACTTGCTATAGTAAAATCAGATGGCCATCTGTGGACATTGGTTATCAAGTGGACTTTGAACTATTCAAACACATAAACATGGTTTGGTCTAAAACCACTCCATTGTAGCTGTAGCTGTATGTTTAGAGTATTTTTTTCCTGCTGGGAGGTGATCTTCTGCTCCACTCTAACTTCTTTTGCAGCCTCTAACAGGTTTTCTTCCAGTAGTTACCCGGAATATAGCTGAACCCTTTTATCTGTAGCCACCACTTAGTTTTACAGTAAGGGTGTAAAAACAAACTGTTTTTTAACTTTAGGGGGGCAAAAGTTCAGTTCTGGTCTCCTAGGACTTTTTTCACGTGTTTGCTATGCCCCCTACATCTAATATGGTAAAATCTTTGAGGCCTTCAGTTAACAGCTGTGTTTAGGCTGAGATCAAATGGACTGTGTTTGGTTATAACTTGTAAAGGCATGGTTTAACTGGGTTTGATTTAAGGGTGTCAGAATAAAAGGGTTTAAATAAAAACGGTTGCAATACTTTTCAATTTTGTTATATATGTGAAAAGATGGCACAACCATGTGATATTTAACTTCAAATTCACAATTTTGCACTACTTTGTGTTCATCCCTCTGATCATCCATCCATCCATCCATCCATCCATCATCTGTACACCACAGGAGGACTGAGGTTTCACCTTTCCCCCACTGGTGCCTACCTCTGGCGGTCATTCAGCGAGAGGCAGGTCACACCCTGGACAGGTCACCAGTCCATCACAGTACCTTGTGTTCCTCTATTAAATAATATCTGAGGGAAATACATTGAATTTAGTGGTTGTAATGCAACAGCATATGGCAAGGCACAAAGGATTTAACGAGCCACTGTTTATTACACAAGTTTTTTGAGAAAAAGGAAACTAGAAAAATCCAAGCAATCACAAGACACTTTAGAATTTGTCTGAGCATTGTTTTTGTTTTATTTTCTTAAATAAAAAGTGTCACTTTTCATTAGATTTCCTGTTTTCTTCACAGGATTTTGTGGTTAATGCAGTTCCCTCCCGCAGTAGCTCAGTAGAATACATAGGGGGGCGTGTTGTCGATGGGACCTTTAGTTGTAAAACCCTTAATTTCTGTGGTTTAAGTGCATGTTTGTGCACTGCAGCAGTGTGAACACCATGCAGAGTTCACAGACCGGGATGCAATGGGTTAATAGATTCACTGCAGCTCATATGGTCCCAGTAGTATGAAAGTATTTCAAACTCAGTCTCAGTGCATTAACATAACGCACCAGTAATGTGTTATTGACTTAATGTTCTCTTGGCTGTGTCCATCCACTTTATCTTTTTGACAGCGTAGGCAAACCACCAGTTGTAAATTTGTAAATCTTATGATGGATAGTCATTGTGACTAAGTCCGAACAAAAAGCTGCTATCATTTTACTATTTCTCCTCATTAGAATTTTTACATAAACCCTCCCATTGCTCACCTAAGAGGTTCGGTGGTTATTTATTGCGTTTTCACAAGCTCTGCTTTGGTAACACTCGGCCTTCCTCTGAGGGCTTTAATTCTTCAAGAAGATCCCTGAAACTTTAGAGCCAAGCAAAATCTGTCGCTAATGAAAAGATGGTTTAATTAAACGCGGCAGCTTTAACCTCCAGTAAATCCCTCACTGTGATTAAATTTCCCCCGGTGGGGCTTTCACTGAAAGCATACCAATCGATGTGGTAAAGTAATTTCAGTCCCTGGTGGCGGAGAGAGAGGAGGGGAAGGGAAAAAAGAGGCGGAATTGCCCTTTAACGCGTCCACCAATGGCAGACCGCGTTACATCTCGCCCGCCTGCGTTCTAGCCAATCACCGGCGAGTTTCCTCTCGGGCTCCGTGTGGCTCGTGTCATCGGTGCGTGTCCGCGTGTGCGTTTCACCTTTCAACGGCTGAGGACCGCGTCGACTCCGCCGTGAAAGTTCCGCCGGGATAAAGCAGCGAAACGGTGAGTTATTCTCTCCTTTAACGACACGAGGCGGACATCACGGCTGCTGTGACGTGGTAATAACCGAAGAGGGGAGGAGGGGGAGGAGGGTGTTCTCCCAGAACAGCCGCCGTGTTGGATCAAGGTTCTTCTTGTGTTTCCTCGTCGGATTTTTTCGGCAGTTTCTCGGGAGGCTGGTCAGCGGACACCATTGTTGACTTCAACCCGCCGTTCGCTTTAGACAGACCGGGTATGTTCACAAGGAGGAGAGGCGGGTCCATGGCGCACAGAACCACTGGCTGTTCTCGTTTGCAGGCAGGTCATTCACCTGGCTCGTAGCTGGATTCGTGCAGCGGAGGGAGGGAGGGAGGGAGGGGATGCTTCACCAGGCCAGATGTGCGTAGCTGCCGGGCCTGCGACGCTCTGTAGCCGCCGCACGGTTGTCACCGACAGGGTCGACCTGTTTGCAGGGGCTCCGGTGGGCCACTTTATTTCAAACTTTACACGCTTCCTCCTATGGTGTCAGCGTTCTGGTCTGTTTTTACAACGCAAACATTGGATGGGAGGGAAAGTCCCCAGCGTCCATGTTTCTGGAGTGGGTTGAATTTTAAATATGGAACCTGTAAAAAAACATGGAAGGAAGGAAGGAAGGAAGGAAGGAAGGAAGGAAGGAAGGAATTGTAACGAGGAGAGGAAAAGAATGACAGGTGTGTGTGTGTGTGTTTTTTTTTTTTTTAATAGAAGCAAGGAAGGAAAAAAAGTGGATGGAAGGAGGGAACAGAAAGCAGTGTGTGGGCAGGAAGGATTGTTGTAAGGCAAGGATTGGAGAAAGAATGAAAGGAAAAGGAGAAGACAGGGGTTTCAGGAAGGAAGCGCAAGGGGATTAAAGGAAGGGATAATGGGGAGAGGATTTCAAGAAGGACGGTAAAAAAAGATCCATCCATGCAATGGATGGATGGATGGACGCGATTGATGGGCATCTTTTGTATAAAACCCCAAATAAGGGGTGCATGTTGAGACAGTGGACCCTTCTAAGTACCTGAGTGTTAAAATTAACAATAAACTGGACTGGAGTCACCATGTGGATGCTCTTTACAAGAAGGGCCAGAGCAGACTCTACCCGCTGAGGTCTTCTGCACTGCAAAAATACACCTAAAAATAAGACATTTTTTCTTGAAATGAAACTATTTGACCTTGACTTGAGCAGGTAAATAAGATGATTTGCCAATGGAATACGATTTTTGCACTTAAAATAGGAACAATTCATCTCCCTCATCTTATTTCAAGTGGAGGATATCTAATTATCTTATTTTAGGGGTAAAAATACTCCCTCCATTGGCAGAACATCTTATCTACCTGCTCAAATCAAGGGCAAATGCATTCATTTCAAGAAAATCTTACTTATTTTTAGTTCTTTTTTTGCAGTGTGGAGGGCCGGGGGTGACGGACCTTTGACTCCGTGGTGGGATCAGCCGTCTTCTACGGTGCGGGTCGTTGGCGCAGCAGCTTATCTGTGGCTGGATAAACTCATTAGGAGGGCCGGCTCTGTCCTGGGATTGCCCCCTGGACCCAGTGCAAGGTGGTGGGAGAGACCGGAGGACTGTAAGGAAAATAAAACCCTGATAGACAATGTCTCCAACACGGCGGCCTTTTATTGCTGAATGGCCCGCGATAACCTGCCGCACGACCTGTGCAATATAAATCATCACAATCACCATTGAAGGAATATCACAGCGCCTGTGAAATACGTCTATTTATACTTTTATTCCACCCGTACCTCCATAGGTCATACACAATATTAGCTTTTGTGCTTTGTAAATATCCTGTCATTGAGTTTTTTTTTGTTGCGTGTTATCAGTACATCGATCGGTTCTTCTGGTCCTAAGCGTGTCGTTGCATTGTTGACCTTGCGTTAACCCGGATCTGACAAATGAACCGATCTGGACTCTTGCTGCTGCTGGATAGCAACGCAAAACGAACGAGGACGAACCCGTAGGTAGCTGCGTCTCTCTCTGCGGCTGGAACATCGTAAATTAAACGCAGCCACTCGTCTCTAGTTTGATTTTTACGCTCATTCAACATTTCTAATAGGCTCTCATTGGACAGAATAAGGACAACAGTTGTGATTTAATATACAGTGGACGTCTCTGTGGAAGCAAACTGGAGGAAGATGTGTGACGTCGCATGCGGGGATGTTGTGTTTTATTTTTTATTTTTTTACTGTAACGACGACTCAAAGTGCTCGCTTCGCCTTCGCCCCCCTGATAGTTTCGCTTCGCTTGTGCATCCGTCAAGCTGCAAATCTAATCTCGGTGATGATTGCCCTGATTAGAGGATAATGTTTGTATTCTCGGCGATGCTTTTAGCCTCTACCGATGAACGGAAATGGAAGAGGTTCAGACCTTAACGCTGGCAGGAAGGCCGCTCTCCTGCTGCCACTTCTCAGTTCCTGTTTCCTCTGAAAAATGCCTACCACCAGCAACTTTAGCTGTAAACCTGCGATTCCCAGTCATCGGTCTTTGTTTGGCGGAGGTTGATTGTTGGCTTTTCTGTCATGAGGTCCCACGGTGGCCCTTCAGGGGCCATCTGGTGCTCGCATCCTGCCAGGCGTTACACTTCAGAGGCCCTTTCCCTCAGCTCCCTCCTGTTGGGTTTGGCCTTCGCCCGGCTTCATCCGATTTTTTTTAAAAGAGCCTTTGGAGGCCAGGCAGCTTGGGTTTGTTTGCCTCTTGTTATTAAAATCTAATTATATATATATAAAAAAAAAGTTTAAAATAGAATCATTACAGTTTGTCTCGCTCTGCACTTCTTCTTTTCCAAACGGAAGTAGACGAAAAACGTCAAGGCGTTTAAAAGAACGTTTACGATTAAAAATCGGAAAATTTCAAAACAGAAAACTTTTCGTTGCCGTCTTTAAGTTAGGATATATGCATTTTGAGTCTAAAAGGATTAAAACCTCATCTTGTAAATCACTGCCGACTACATGCGGAGTAGTCTCTGCATTTAAAAAGCAACAAAGTTACAGCACACGTCAAGTTCTTGAATGGCTGAAAGCTTCACCTGAAGTCGTTTTTACAGCTCTTTTCTCTTTTTGATCTGATGGCCAGAGATTTTTTTTTATTTTGCTGGTGGGTTGGGGGGGTAGGTTACCATGTGGCATCCAGATGCTAGGATCTCCTCCACTTTCAGTCCCGACAAGATGGCAGGAAGCCTAACTCTGGCCTTTAGGTGCTGTTGCATGTTGTTTTCCACGCTAATAAGGAGAAGTCCATTCGAGTTTGCGCCAGCGAAACCTTTCCTGTGCACATTGCAGGACAGAAATGGAGAAGTCTCGGGGCGTCTTGCTCGGTGAGTTGTAACACGATCTGAAGCAAACGTTGCTGAGCGTTGGAGTTTGAGCGAAACCGTCGGCGGGAAGGAAAACACGGAGGACTGCGGTCACCTTTTGATTTTGCTCAACGACGTCCAGCGGCTGCGAAACGGCAGATTTAAGGATAAAAAAAGAACAGGCCTGGTTCCTTTTAGGCCCGTCAGAAAGTGTGTGCCTGTTTCCCCGACCCCCCCGCCGCTTTATTAGAAACAAACAAACAGGGTAACTAAATCTGTTGGATTACTCTGGAGTTAACCAAACACTGATCCTGAAGTAATCTCCCTCACACTGTGGTGCTCTGTGATGAAACAACAGGAACTCTCAGCCTCATATAAGAAGATTTGTGAGTAAGAAGTGTTCCTGTGTTTTTGTTTTTTTTGTGTGTTTTAGGTCGCCGTCATGGCTAAGAGGCGTCGCTGACCGCGGACCTGCGGTCTGAGAACAGGGCACGGACAGATGTGGAGGAGTGAGGAGAAATCCCAGCCTGCGGCGCATTCGTGGTCACTGCCAGTGTTCTCTGCTGGACTCAATCTAATTATGTCTTAATGAACCCTCTTGAATTTTAAGACGTGGATTCCCTCGCCCCGGGTTAGCAGCTGCCCCCCCCCTCCCCACCAGCGCTCTATTTTATGTCCTGGTTCCCCACGGCTACGCGCGCAACCATGAGAAACAAAATGAACTTCCTGCTGGGCTGCGTCCTCCTCTGCTCCGTCTTGCTGCTCTACCTGGGCATGAACGGGATGGACTGTCCCCGGAAAAGCCACCGCCACCGATGGATGGAGCTCAACATGGCCTCGGGCAACCAGAGCGTCCCGCTGACCGAGCACCTGCCCGAGGACACGCCCCTCATCTTCATCGGCGGCTTCCCCCGCAGCGGCACCACGCTGACGCGCGTGATGCTGGACGCCCACAACGCCGTGCGCTGCGGCGAGGAGACGCGGGTGATCCCCCGCCTCCTCGCCATGAGGGCCACCTGGAGTCGCTCGGTGAAGGAGAGGATACGGCTGGACGAGGCCGGCGTCACGGACCAGGTGCTGGACGCGGCGGTGCGGGCCTTTCTGCTGGAGGTGGGTGGCCGCAGTCCGCCGCTGGAGAGCCTCAAACACACAAAATATTAGATCGTTCAAAGATCGCCTCAGCTGAAATGTGTTGTTGTAGATAATTGTTTAACTTTTTTATTGAATTAACTTACTAGGTTTATTGTTGCTAGAGTGTAATCTTGTGGCAAATTCCTACAATTCCCACATTTTCTAACCTGACTCCGCCAGATAGATTTGCTCCGCATATCCATCTGGAAACCTTCCGTTGAAGTAATTTTGGGAAGGGGCGAAAATACTGGTTAGCTGATTGGCCTATGTTGGTGATAGACGGGCCAAATGAACCAATCAGATTCGTCGTCGCTCTGTTACGAGCGACGACGAAAACACAACCACAAGCCAAGCTACTCTTGCTGCTGCAGGTAAAGGCTCGTTAGCTCAGCAAAGAAATACTCTGTAATTCCGATAAAACTTGCTCGATAGCCACGCTAACGCTAGTTTCATCGGCTGAAGCCGCCATGTTCTTTAGACTGAACTGTCGATCTTCCCGTTGCGTCACACCTCAACCCGCCTCAAAGCCAACGCTGATTGGACGTTCGTTTGGTGAACGGCTCCAAATTTTCTTTAAGGGAGAGTAGCCAGACTGATCTGCGAGTGAAACCTTGAAAGCTCACGAGATCAGGATGGTCTCACGAGGCTACACATTTTCTGCCAGAGGAACGAAGCGACGGAACGGATAACGGTAAAATGTGCGATAAGCTACTTGTCTCTGCGAGCCTCGCACGTCTAGAGACTAAATTATTTGCCATTCTGCTTTGCAAAATTGCTCGTACTCAGACAGGATGGATGAAGAGCCTCTTGGAACGTATGTTTTCTAGCATTGCCACAGATTCCATATTTAACTGAGCTCTAGGCTTTATCGGGACCACGATGACACATTTAGGCTACGTTCACACTGCAGCCTGAAGTGACCCAATTCCGATTTTTTTTGCCCATACGCGACCTGGATCTGATCTTTTTATGACAGTCTGAACGACACAGATCGGATTTTTTCAAATGCGACCCAGGCCACTTGGATATGTGGTCCTGAATCCGATACGTATCTGATCTTTTCAAATGCGACCTGTGTCTGTACGGTCAGGTCGCATTTATCCGACCTGTACGTCAACGATACTCGACAAACGTCACTATTCTGCGTCCTGCTATGCAGAAGCGGGAAGAAAGACGACACCCATAGCAGACTACAATGAGAAGAGCAGTCAATAGAGAGAAAGCTCCGGTTAGAAAATAAATTAATGACCGTAAAATGCGTGCCAGCATTATAATCCTTGTTTACTTCCACAAATATTGAGGACGCTCGCTACGTGTGACGTCATCGCGTCCTCGAGTGCGCATGCGGGACACTTAAGTTTAACGCATTCAGTTCACACAGGAGATCACATACTAGTCACATATATTTGGAAATGTGAACGGACACGCAAAAAAATCGGAAATTGAGCATTAAGGCCTGCAGTGTGAACGTAGTCTTAGTTGTTTGTATCAAACCTCCGTAGGTCTGGCGGTCGGGTTAGGATCATTGTCCTGCTGGATGATTTCTGCTTCTGCTAACAGGTTTTCTCCCAGGATTGTCACGTGTTTAACTCCAGTTTCCCTGACCCCGCTGATAAGCATCCCCACATCATGATGCTGCCGCTACCGCGCTTCATTGTGGGGTTTAGTGTGTTAAGAGTGATCCTTGGGGGGGGGGTTTTTTTTGGCCACAACTGTTCCTGTTGCCCAACAAGTAAAAATGTTGCGTTCATCTGACAAGAGTGCCTTTATCCTCAGGTTTGCTGCATCTTCTACTAGGGCTGGACGATACAGGAAAAAAAGCTTATCGATAAAATAGAAATCATATCGATCGATATCGATAAGTATCAACAAATTAAAAATATATATTTTAAGTGCAGCTCTGGCCCTTTTATGTTGTTGCTCTGGCCTTTTTTCTATCGATCGATATATATTGAATTAACGTCCAGCCTATCTTCTACATGTTTTTTTTGCGCGCTGCAAACAGGGTTTCTCATGGCTGCCTTCCTGCCGCTCTTCCATAAACGCTGGATTTGTGGAGCGCACGGCTAATAGTTGCCCAGTCAGTGGACTATCCCACCCGAGCCGTCGATCTCAGCATCTCCTCCAGAGTTGCCTTACACTTCTTGACTGCTTCTATAAATACAAGGAAAAAAGATCCTTAGAGGAAACGTGACTGATGGTATTAACAACACTCTAACACTCCCAGTCAGTGTAGTTAGCAGCGTTAGCTTTGCTGTTTAAAAAATCTTGACACAGTTGTCTAGATCAGAGCATCACTTAATATCAGTTTATCTAAAGATATGGTTGAATTAGCTTTTTATGTGCTATTAAAAGAACTGGAACTGGTGTATTGAAGTAACTTTTTTTTTGTAATAAATGTTTATTTTCGGAGCAGTATTTGTGTTTGTTGAGCTCTGACTGGTTGCGGGGAAAGGTTAATCGCCAAAAAAGTCACAGTGAGTTTTCTCATCGTCGTGCCAAACACAAAATATTGTGATTAAAACTGCAGCCCCGTCTTGGCCGTTCCTATTTGGAGATCGAACGGCGTGATTCTGTTTTATTTTTCCTGACGTTCTCCTCGGATGCCTTCACAGGACAGCTGGGTTCATGCTGAGCAGTTTTCTCATTAAATGGCTTTTGAACTCAGTTGGGTATACCGGGTTTGATTTCATGGTATTAGAGTAAACCCCCCCACACACACACACACACACACACACACACACCTGAGTAAGATTTAAGCAGTGTTGATATTCGGGGTGTTAGGTTGAAGATGAGCCTGCTCCTGTTGGGTTTTGCCTTCGCCCGGCTTCGTCCGACATTTTTGAAGAACCTTTAGAGGCCAGGCAGCTTGGGTTTGTTTGCCTCTTGTTATTAAAATATAATTATATTAAAAAAAAGGTTTAAAAAATAATCATTTTGGTTTGTCTCGCCTTGTACTTCTTCTTCTCCAAACGAAAGTAGACGAAAAACGTCAAGGCGTTTAAAGAACGTTTACGATTAAAAATCGGAATATTGCAATAAAGAAAACTTTTCGTTCCCATCTTTAAGTTAGGATATATGCATTTTGAGTCTAAAAGGATTAAAACCTCATCTTGTAAATCACCGCCGACTGATTGCTAATGATTTTTATGTAGGGTAAAGACGTGTTTTAAAGATCCCTTATGTGTGCGTTGTCCAGGTGATAGTCGGACACGGCGAGCCGGCGCCCCGCCTTTGCAACAAGGACCCGTTCGCCTTGAAGTCTCTATCTTATCTGGCGCGCATCTTCCCCAAAGCCAAGTTTGTGCTGATGCTGCGAGACGGACGAGCCACCGTCCACTCCATGATATCGCGCAAGGTAAGCTCCTTTCCTTCCCCGTTTGTTCCCTGCAGGGCGGACCGGGCGGACCGGTGCTCCTCGTGCGGCCTGCGCTCCCCGGCCGGCTCGTGACTCACTGGTGCTGATGCAGCGCCGCGTGCCGGGACGTTTTCCTTCAGTGGAAGGATTCACGTTGCTTCTCAGGAATTGACTGTGAACTGAGGTGTTTTTTTTCTTTTTTCTTCTCTCCGCGCCTCGTCTCCCAGGTGACCATCTCTGGGTTTGACCTGACCAGCTACAGGGACTGTCTCACCAAGTGGAGCAGCGCTTTGGACACCATGTTCAGCCAGTGCCAGGCGGCCGGCGAGGCGCGGTGTCTGCCCGTGCGCTACGAGCAGCTGGTTCTCCACCCGGAGCAGGAAATGAGGCAGTTGCTCCATTTCCTGGAGCTGCAGTGGGACTCGGCGGTGCTGCATCACGAGGAGCTGATCGGGAAGGCCGGCGGCGTGTCGCTGTCCAGGTGGGTATCGTACGCCTGCGTGCCACACAGGGACACCCCTCTGCTGGTGTCTGTGCTCCTCACTGGCTTTGAGGTGTTCACTTTTTCATGAGCTTTAGAAATAAATACTGGTATAAATTAGGGCTGAACAATTAATTGCATTTTCAATATAATCGTGATTTAAAAAAACGCAATTTCCAAATCGCAGAGGTCTGCAATTTTTGGCTATGTAACAATTCGGGAATTATTAGGTGTCAGTAAAATGCTTAAAGTGGGTTTGCCTCTAAATGGAAGGAAGACAGTTGCAACAGTGAGATAATCTAATTTTATTACTTGTTTTAGAGTTTGTATAATCACACAAAGCATTAAGTACAGGTCAATCAGTTTAATACATAGACTTGTTTGTTGGTTGCACTTTATGTTCAACAAGGATTGATGTCCAAATAAATTAAAAGCTGTTCTCTTGAATAATATTCTGATTAATAGAAACATTAAAAGTTCATATTTACAATAGTCCTTGTTTACAAACATCTTTATTCAGAGGCCATTTTTGTTGCTTGTGTTTAATGCAGAGAAAAGTCAAAATTGCAATTTTGGTTGAAATATATTGTAGGCAGAACGCAATCATTTCTGCTCCAAGTTTAGATGCTGTGGGTCTTTTAGCAACTAATCCACACGGCGAGGAAACAAATTGATTTGTTGTTTGTATGTGTTTAAAAAGACATGATAAATTAAACTGGGGGGAAAAAATCGCATTAAATCGCAAAATATTAAGAAAAAAAATCGCTATTATATTATTTTCCAAAATCGTTCAGCCCTAGTATAAATATCTGAAATTGTTTCAACTCATAGAGAAAAATCAGCGACTCTGTAAATCTCAGACGTGCAGCGGCGGCAGGTTTTAGTTGTCTGTGACGAGGCAAAGCAAGGTAAACATCCGGCTATCGGGTGATCTGAGGATTGTTTGTTTATAAACTGAGATAATTGCAGGAAAATCTCCAGCTTCTTTTTCCCCCCGTACGGAGCGGTTCAGCGCACGTAGATCTGAAGCAGCAGAGGAAAATGGTTTAAAAGACAAGCACGGTCCAGCTGGCCAGGTGTGAGGAGGACGTGGGACCTGCCTGCTTCCTGGGATTCAAAACTAATCTGATTTAAGACTTTCTTTGTTCCCCGGCTTTGTAGACGTGTCGTCGCCGGCGTTCGTGTCCGAGACCAAAGCTAAATCATTCAAAGGGCCCGCGCTGAACTGGTTTTTAATTGCAGCCATTTTACAAGCGGGCACACATTCATATTCCTCAACTCGTTTCTATCTTTATTTCTTTTGTCATTTAACGTTCGTCCTGCTGTGTTTAACGATAAAGGGATGACATGATAAAGGGGTTCTCAGATCCGCCTCACCTCTCTGTCTTCATCGCATTTTCCTCACAATAACTGGACTCAACTCGTGTTCTTTCCATCAGACCGTCTTTATTTAAGATTCCAAGTCCCTTTCATTACCACTGTACAATCATAAAACCAACGTTTATTAAATAAGGAATGCTTTAAATGATAGAATAACATTTGATAAGGATGTAAATCAGCCATTTTAACAAGCTAAAATGCTAATTTATGTGACTGGTTTACTAACATGATCCGTCCTGCGGAGAGAAGAGCGAGTGGTTAGCAGTGGTTACCCTTTTTTTTTTAGTTTTATCTTTTAAAAGTTAAAAATGACTTTTGGAACCATATATTTTATTGTCAAATAACTAATAGAGAGCCAGGTACTCTCCGTAACTCAGTAACTTCCTTTACCAGCAGCTTTTATGTAATCCGCTGTTTTCCACGGCACCTTCTCAGTTTCCCAGAGCCGTGGGGAAATTATCTTCACCGACTCGGATTATCCAACAAAGCCGTTTTGTTTTCATTATTATTATTGAGGTCTGCGGGAATTTGTTTATGCAAAGCTTAACCACCGTATTTGAATCGGGTCGAGCGTTGTGCTTTGTCTCCGTAAGACCTCCGGTGCTTTCTGGTTTCGCTCATCTCGAGCGGATTTGTCGCTTTGTGTGGGATCGCTGCATGACCCAGTTTGGGCCGAGCTTCAGCCGCGTCGCACGTTTGACTCTAGAGTACACAGAAAGTTTTGCTGCTCGACCCTTTCTGCTGCAGCTGGAGCCCTAACACTGTAATAATACCACTAGGCGAATATTTTCTTTCTTTTTTTTATTGATCTAGTCGGCACAAATTATTGTTTTAGAAAACATTTGGTGTTTTAAGTGAGTGCAGATGATATAAATAAGCCAACACTGCAAAAACGGATCTAAAAATAAGTGCAATGTTATTAAAGTTAGTGTATTATCCTTGATTTGTGCAGGTAAATAAGATTATCTGCCAATGGAATGAATATTTTGACCCCTAAAGTAAGATAATTAAATATCCTGCACTTGAAATAAGATGATTGAAATGAATTGTTCCTATTTTAAGTGCAAAAAATCTTAGTCCATTGGCAAATTATCTTATTTACCTGCTCAAATCAAGGACAAATACACAAATTTTAAAGGCATACTATGCAACATTTTTCAGTTAATTAATATGTTCCATACCGTTTTGGATGATTAAATGAGTCATTTCAGGTTGAACTAAGGTTTTCTCGGCCGCCCTGGTGGTCTGTGGGGGAAATACCGCACTTGCAATTGCAGGAGCAGTCGGCCCGCAGTCACAGGCTCAGTAGTGTCGTGTGCATCACGAGAGTCGGTCTTGCTTTACGGCGAGAACTGCTACACGCCCGCAGTGAAAGGTGTGCTCGTTGCTAGCGCAGTGGCGATATTTGTGCAGTTATCATGGCGGAACCAGCGAGAAAACAGCGAAAGCCCATGTCGGAGCAGGCAAGAAAGAGGAAAAGGGCTCTGGACAGAGAGAGGAGTCGTACACGGGTGAACATAGAAGGCTGCAAGGCTGACGCGGACCTCGCGTTTCTGCTGATGCGATTGTAAGTAACATTGTAGGGTTTCCCTCACGCACCGCCTCGCCGACATTCCAAAAAAATAATAATAAAAAAATAAAACTAACTCGATATGCGCGCCGCTCCGCTCAGCCGGTCAGCGGTGCAAAGTTTGTGGCCGCCGCCTCGCCAAGATAGCGCTGCAAGAAGCTTGATGTTCATACCTTCACTGTGTTAGTCATTGTTTGTACTGCCGTTTTTTCCACTTTTCGTTGCGTTCGCCTGTCTGCTAAGCTCAAAACAACCGCGCCTGGCTTGACGGAGAAACCAGAACAGCTGAGCATATTTACGACAGTGCACTTTTACTTTCGCCCTCTGGGGGGAGCCTCGCTGGAAAATCAACCCCGGTTGCATAGTATACCTTTAAGAAAATTTTACTTATTTCTAGTTCCGTTTTTGCAGTGAATAAGCTCCAGCTTTACTGTGTTTTTTTTATTTTATTTTTTTTTATTTCAGGGTAAAGAAATGGGAGAATAAAACATGCAAACTCTTTCAGCTCCTTAAGCGTAACTTGTTGAGACATTAGTTTTGTTTCTACACGATCAAGAAGCTCTTCAGTCTTTGACCTTAAAATAACAACGTTATGCTAGGCGTTATTTACAACATACAGGTTGTCAAGCATGTTTGTTGCGTTTTTATTCGGGTCTTCTTTAGGTGTTTTTACACTGCAAAAATAGAACTTAAAGTAAGTGAAATTTTCTTGAAATAATTGTAATTTTCCTTGATTAGAGCAGGTAAATAAGACTATTTGCCAATGGAATAAGATTTTTGCACTTAAAATAAGAACAATTCATCTCCATCGTCTTATTTCATGTGCAAGATGTCTAATTATGTTATTTTAGAGATGAATTGTTCCTATTTTAAGTGCAGAAATCTCATTCTATTGGCAAATAGTCTTATCTACCTGCTCAAATCAAGGAAAAATACACTAATTTCAGGAATTTTTTTACTTATTTTTAGTTCCCTTTTTGCAGTGTAGAGCATCGTCTGTTTCTCCCTGAACTAAAATGCAGCTGAGGGTTGGGAGGATTTGGACCGAGCCGGAGCCACCGGGAGGGCAGAGTTTCGTCCTAAAGCAGCGTAAGAACTCAAAGCCTGGAGACGTGCCGCTGCAGACTCTTCCTTTGGGACGCTCTGCCTCCAGCCCAGCATCTTTATGCGGGCCAGCCGTTCTGGGGATTTGGTGGGAATCTGGCTGCCGTACGAGGCTGAAACCCAAATCTGTTATTTAAAGGAATTAGGCCACATTCGGGGGGAGAATTAGCACTCTTCTTTTTGATTGGTTCTTCAACGGTCGGCGCATTATTACTCACACAGATGTTTCATAATCTTCTTTTAGGAAAATGCTGCTGCAAAATAAGCTTTTCTGCTCCTGTTTTTTTATCCATGTGTTTTTTTTATGTAACTTTTGATCGTTGCGGCTACAGTTTTAACCGTTTTTTTATTTTATTTTACATCCAGTTTGCTTTCCTCTGATTCTTTCTGCTTTACAAACCTTTTAAAGACCGTATCCTGTAACCTGACGGCGGAGCGCAGGCCTGACCTCCGTGTTTGTGTGCAGGGTGGAGCGCTCCACAGACCAGGTGATGAAGCCGGTGAACACCGAGGCGCTCTCCAAGTGGGTGGGGAACATCCCCCCCGACGTGATCAACGACATGGCCGAAATCGCCCCCATGCTCGCCCGCCTGGGCTACGATCCTCACGCCAACCCGCCTGATTACACAAAACTAGAACCCATGGCGTCTCCTTTCAACCACTTACAGGTAGGGCAGGATTAAAGATTTCTCTCTTTTTTTCTAACAACGTTACATTTTTTTCTTCCCGAAACTGGTCTTGGTTGTAGCCTTGACTTTACAAAAGGATAGTTGTTTTTTTTTAAAGTAGATTTTTCATATATTACACTGTTATAAACGGGTGTTGCTGGACGTTCTGACAATCGATTCTTAAAGATCCAAACACTTTCTAATAGTTTTTCCTAAACAAACAGACCAAGCTTAGTTCTTTTAATGGTACTTAATGAAACGTGGTAAAACAGAAAATGCCTATATTCCCCTTTCCTGCTTAGTAGAGTCCTACACAAACAGTGTTTAATTAATAATTCTTGTACTTGCATTTTCTTAAAGCACAGAAGGTGTGAGTGGTCTTTTTTTTTTTTTTTTTCTAGATTTAGCAGCAGATGCCCAGATTAAATGTTATAGCCACAGACTGTATCCTCACACGTGTGACCAGTATATAATCATATTCTGCTGAAAGTGTAGATAAAGCTCTTTTTTTCCCCCTCAGGACCCTTATTAAGGTTCTCCAGGGATCCTGTGAAAGGTGTGGAAATGTTTGACTATTTTCCAGGTCTAGATAAGACTGGAAAAGAATTTAAGTGCACTATGGGGAAATATTTCCATTTGAAGAGTTTTTTTTCCCCTGTCCCTTTATTCAAACTTACCCATCTCCTTATCCATTCATCTGTCCATCTTTTCATTCGTCCTCCAATCTCCAGCCTGGCTCTGGGGTTTGCAATATATTCTGTTTATGAAGCCTAAACTCTCTTTGGTAAATCTGAGGCACATTAATGGCAAACTGTTGCTTTTTTTTGTAGTTATTCATTTAAAATAGTCAACACATGGACTGAGGTCTGAACATTTGAGTCTGCATAGTTGCTGAGTTGTTTGACAGGATAAATTAGTTGAAAGTTGTGTCTAATTTGTTGGCGCATCTCCTACTACCAAGTTGACTTTTATTGTCTCATATTGGCTGGAAAACGAATAAAGTCACCTTACACTGCATGAGACACCATCAGGTTGTTGTGTGGTTATCTGTCCACTGACATAAGCTTCCTCCAACATTACATAAAGACGCACCTCATCCCACACTTAAAAAAAGACAAATCCTCCTCTGACCCCTTAAAGAACTCGTCTAGAGGAGGAACGCTTGTATGAATACCGCCGCCCTCCCCTGCCCCCAACAAACACGTCTACATGGCCCTATGCATCCATTTACAAGATATTTCTATATATTATTTTTCCTTTTACAGATTGTAAAGATGCTTAATTAATCTGTGGTTGTTCTGAAATAAAACAGTATTTCCAAAAGCAGCCTTTCCTCCTTTAACTTGAGTCGAACCTCTGATATTGAAGAAGCTAACACAGCTCTGACTACCACACAGTCTCTTGTGGTTTTTTTTTTTTTCAACACACAAGTTAGTTAGATGTTTTTTTTTCTCTTTTCTCCTCAGAAAGAGAAAACAGCAGCAGCGTCCCTTCACCCCAGCTGAAGGCGGCGGCGGCTCTCTTCTACCCTGCGGACGCAGCTTAAACACGGACGTCCATCTCAGCCGTGATCTCGCCTCACGGGGAGGAACTCCTGCGTTGCATCTGCAGCTTGTAAATTGATCTCAAGACTTGTTTACCGTATCCAAGCGTGCAGGACTGGTGGAGTGTTTGAGTTACAGACTCATCGAGTAGTTTGAGGCGCAAGTCTCACCTCTTCATCTCATAGCCGTGCTGAACTGTTTGACACCGATTCTCAACACATCCTGTCACCCCCCCCTTCCCCCACCTACCTGACGGGGTTTCAACATTTCTGCAAGTTCTTCATCACAATGTGAACGTGTCTTTAGATCAATAACTCACTCGGTGTTCATCAGGCATCGTGACTATGTATATTTTTCAAGATGTATCTTTATTTTCTTAATAAATTATTTTGGTGGACTGCTCATCAGGAATTGTTTTGATGGTTTATTAGAAGATATTAACTTGGAGACACCTCCCTTATCTGTGCGTCACACGTATTTCTGCAGGAAAGAAATTCAGTCACATGGCGCCCTCTGGTGGTGTATTGACAGCACAGCATCCTGTGATGATTCCTAGATGAGGCAAAGAATAAGGATTGGCAGAAAGCGCAAACTGAGACACAAAAATGACTTTTGGTGGGTTTGGAATAGTTGTTCTGTCACGTTTCACTGTCATCCATCTGGACCTGCTCCCATTGGCGTCCATGGTGGTCTCTGGATGGGAGTGTGGCAGGCTCTGTGTTTTGCTCCTCTACTGGCATATTCTGGGGCCAGATCCCCCTGCTGCTCCATACACCATCAGAAGAGGTTGAATCTTCTGCACTGCAGCTGATCATGTGGAGGAAACATCTGGAGAACTGAGAGAGAAAAGCACAAAAGGGAGTAAAAGAAAATGCAGATACAGCTTTACTATTACAAAGGGGGAAAATGCACATTTTAAAATGTAAACCACACTGCATAAACGGAACTAGAAATAAGTAAAATATTCTTAAAATGAATGTATTTGTCCTTGATTTGAGCAGGTAGATAAGATGATTTGCTAATGGGATATGATTTTTACACTTGAAATAGGAACAATTCATCTCAGTCATCTTATTACAAGTGCAGGATGTCTAATCTTATTTTAGGGGTCAAAATATTCATTCCATTGGCAGATAATCTTATTTACCTGCCCAAATCAAGGATAAATACACTAACTTTAAAAACATTTTACTTATTTTTAGATCCTTTTTTGCAGTGCAGCCTAATAACTTTTGATTAGGTTAAGCAAGGCTTGAATGCTAAGTACTTTATTCACAGCACACCTCCGACCTTTCTAGACTACAAAATGTCTGCTTAGCGTTAAATTCAGGCTCTTATTTGTTTTAAATGTAATCACCTAGTTTGGGAGAAAGTGGGGGGAGGGGGGAGGGTTGGGTCATAAAGCAATATCCCAAGCTTTGAACATCTCATGGAGGACAGTTCAGTCAGTCATCTGAAAGAAAACTGCTTCCAACAAAGATTCTCCCCAAGGACTGCAATAAGGTGTTCTTGAGCTGATAGAAAAATAGTTTAAAGTTGTATCTGACTCTGACAGGGAAGCTGAGGCCCCTAAGCACCATTTCCACTGTGAAACATAGTGGGGGAAGCATCATGCTGTGGGGATGCCCAACCAAATGTTCCTTAGTTTCCTTCAGGCATGAAGTTTTAGAACCCAAAGCACCAAATAATACATTACCATAAAGAAAAAGAAGAAAATGCGTGTGATGTTTAGGGCTGGGTATCATCTAGGTTGAGCCAATTCGATACGATTCTCTATTCTATACCTGACGATACAATTTTGATTTTCGATATAGCTCAGCTTGATTTGATTTGACTCCAATATCGATATTTATTACTCTCAAATTAATGCTCAAAGTCATTCAATCAATAAAACCAGCCAAAAACTATATTTATGTTCAATCTACTGATTTTACGTCATCTGATTTTAGGGACAAAGGCGCTTCTAAGATCCTGTCGGCCATTACGCAAATTCGTCTCACTTGCACTTCCTCGCTGTGAATAGTAATGGCGTGCTGTAATAACGCCCCCTAGGGGTTGGGAGGTATATCAATATTGAAAGCCAGAATATTGATATTAAATCATTTGTGAAAACATTGATATTAATCTTTGTATCGATTTTCATGCACAGCCCTAGTCCTGTTGTACCTGGTTGTTAAGCAGCCCACAAATGACGGGATTGAGAACAGTGCTGGTCTTTGCCAGCAGGGAGGGAACCAAAGTGGCTGCAGGGGGCACCACTCCCGGCTCTTCAAAGGAGGCAAGCATTGCCACCACACCGTATGGGATCCAGCACAGCAGATAACCTGTGATCGTGAACAAAACGATTATCAAAGGAGTAAGACGCCGTTTCATTATAACAGTCAGAGAAAACCTGGTTTTGTCTGTCGTTCATTTGTAGGAAAGCAGAACGGCGTTTCGAGGCACACATCCCAAGCAGCAGCTGGTAGAATCTCCCCCGACTAACAAAACTCTCTGTCCTCTGTAGAAAACAGACGTAGGCGTGCAGCTTAACCGTAAAATCAGGAGGAGCCTTGCCAGTGGCGGTTCTAGACCAAATTTACCAGGGGGGCCAAGGTGGGGCCAGTCTTTTTTTCACAGGGGCACAGAACAAAAAATGAAACAATAAAATGGCAATATTTAACTGTGTAATAATATTAAGTGAGCTATTGTGGTTTTGGAACTGCAGATTTCAGACCCCTGATCTAGGAGTTGAAAACTTTGCCCCCAACTCAATACGGCTAAAGCTAAACGTGAAACATCTTAATTTTTAAACCCTTCTTAGAGTAAAACTGTATAGGTAAAAAAATAAAATTGGTCAAAGTAACCAATCAGTTATGGTTTCTTTGCCATTGCAAATAATTATGAGAAGTGTATTTAATCTTATGTCTTTAGTACAGGGGCCATAACAGGGGCCAGGACCATTTCTACAGGGGCATGGGCCCCTGTTGGCCCCTGTCTAGAACCGCCCCTGAGCCTTGCTGGTTCTCCTTCAAAGAGCCCATGTGAAGGATAACAGCTCCTCCGTACCCCTAAAAGCCTGCGGAGGGATAACTCCCTTTCTCCCCTAAGTTATCCTCTAACTTACACTTTGACACACACTCACGATGAACTTTAATCAACCTTACACGTCTGCTGAAACACGGGCTGGACTATAAACGCCATTGTTTGGCACGCGGTTCACATTTAGAGGCAGAAGAAGAACATTTTCCCATCATACCTGTCACCATGGTGAGCACCATCAGGAGGACCCGGCGCTCGGCCTGCGACTGGTTGATCCCGCCCCCCTGCAGACGCAAACCACTGGGTGGTGAAATCGATGACGAGGCTGTGACTCGTCGTACAGGGGGTTAAAGGTGAAGTTCTGGGCTGACCTGTCTTGTCACGCCTCGGACAGCCAGCAGGATCTTGCCGTAGCAGAAGACCATGAGCAGCAGCGGCAGGAGGAGGCAGAAAACGAACAAGCAGGCGACGTAGGAGCGAGCTGCGAGTGAGCGCTGCTGCCACTGGACCGAGCAGATGGTGCCGGGACCCTCCGGCCCATAGCTGCTCCACAACAGAGGACAGGTCACATTCACTTAATCTGACATAACCTATCACCGGTTATTCCAAGCTAAATGTTATAAAGTGTGTTAAATCTTCTGAAGTGACATAGCCATGTTTTGACCTAAATACATTTTAAATCAATCTCTGAGCACGTTGAAGCAGCCGAGAGGCCCGTGGTAACTCTGGAGGAGCTGCAGAGATCCACGGCAAAAGAATCTGTTGACAGCACAACTATTAGCAGTCTGGCACTTATGAGAGAGAAGTGCCAGAGAAAGCCATTGTTGAAAGAGAAATGTAAAAATACCTGCCACAGCCCACAGAAGATACCAAAAACACACGTGGAAGAAGGTGTTCTGGTCAAAACGTAAAACTAAACATTTGGTTTGTCCTGCTGGAAACATCAGGAACAGGAAAAATGATAAAAGTTGGAAAAAAATATTGGAAAATACTTGAAGAAAACCCTTTAGAGGTTGTGAAAGACTTGAGACTGAACATCGAGTCAGAGCTTAAAGCATGGCCATGTGTTTGAATGGCCTAGTCAAAGTCCAGATCAAATCTATCTGAGACTCCGTGGCAAGATTTAAACATTAACGTTCTCAGACACTTTCCATCCAGTCTGACTGAGCTTGAGATATTTTGCAAATGGAAAAAAATAAATCAGCCGGTGAATGAGCAAAGCTGGGTCATTTCACAAAAGACTAAATGCAAAGGCAGCTTTTTGGTCAATTTCCTACCTTTCTACAATTATTTCCTCTTTAGTCTTGAGCTATCATAAAAAATCCATTAAAATAGACTGAAACTACCATCTGTAGTGTTATTAAATGTAGGAAAGAAAGTCATAACAATGCCACATTCTCAATTAACCTGTATTACAGTAGTTTTTCTTTTTTGCTTTTCCATTTGTTGTCACCTTATGAGATATCGCCTAAAATTCACTTAAATTAAGAGTGAGAGATTTTTTTTTCTACTCTCCTGTTTTGCTATTTTCAGAGCATCATGATCTCAAAACAAAAGAAAAAAGCCGTATTCTACATTTCTTTCTTCCCTTCAGCCGTGGTCGTCACTAAAAACAGACCTGCTCCAGCCCAGCAGCGGTGGCAAAGTCCACACCAGTGAGTAGAACCAGGAAACCGCCACAGCCAGTCTGGCCCTGCGATCCTGGACAGAGTTCAGCTGAGAGCCGCCGAGCAGCGCGGTGTACCGCTCAAACGACAGCAGAGAGAGAGACACCAGGGACACGATTCCTGGCAGGCAGAGACATCAGTGAAACCGATCCATGCGCCATCCGACAAGAAAATCACAAAAATAACGGGCTGACATGTTAGGAAAATAGACTCAACAGAAAATGTGATTTTACATGAGAAAATATTGCATTGTAAACACACGGTGAACTCACTCTTGTACTGCACAGAATATAGGTTTGTCAATCTTTGGCTAACAATTTTTTAGTAAAATATTAGAAAAGCATCACCAAAGGTTTTTATATTATGCTCAAGATTTGTTCCTGTATTGATTGTAAATTTACTGTAAAGTTGTGATGTGAGTAGTAGTCCACGTTTACGCCAAATAAATTTTTATGTTAATTTAAAAAAAACTACCATGGTTGAATAGTGAACTACTTTGGTGAATCTGATGCTTCTGACGCTACTTTTACCCAAAGCATGAGTCCTTGCAAAAATATTCTCATTTTTATCACGTCACATCCAGAAACTCCAAGGACAAAGTCATAAATAGGCTTTTTTTTAAATGCTTGTTTGTACAGAGGAATGTTTCACTAGTGTGACGTATTCAGCCCTGCAAAATCAATACTTTGTAGAAAAGGATTTTGCTGCAGACATGCTGCAAATCTTTGGGGGTACTATCTCTCCACCAGCTCCATCACATTTAGACTGGACTTTGTGGCCGTTCCTCTTTACATAAATAGCTAAAGTTCAGCCAGACTGGATGGAGAGCATCTTTGAACATCGGTTTTCAGGTCTTGCCACTGACCCTCCATTAGATTTAGGTGTTGCCTAACACAACCCTTTTTTTCTTCCTCTTACATAAGAAATGGCTGTACATACGGATACATGCGCTGTTCCTTTTATCCTTTATTTTATTTTATATTCATTATTAATGTCTGTCTGCTGTGAAGTGCAAGTCATTCTTTGAGCCTACTGTCTTGGCCAATAAAGTGGATTCTAATTCTGAGTGGTGCAATTCAAACACGTATAGATGGGCTTTGGGTTTAACCATTGCATGGTACTTGTACAGTAGTTCTGGCTGTGCTTTCAGGGCGGTCGTCCTGCATGAAGGCAAACTTCTGCCCTGTCTTTTGCAGGTTCAGACATCCCTTCTGCCAGAATTGCTCAGTATCCACCTCCGACCAGCTTCCCAACAACTTGCACCAGATTGATTGCTCTGGCTGAGGAAAAACAGAATGAGTCTGGGGCTGATGATTTAAGAGGCACGTGTAGTGAAAGGTTTACTCCTCAGGCCAAAAAATATATATAATCTTTTGGTTTTATCTGAACAGAAGACCTTGCATCCTTTTTTTCTTTAGTATTTTCTGATGAACCCCTGAGAACTTTGCCAAACAGCTTTATTCACACTGGCATTAAATGGCACACATCTGTACTCTGTATAGTTGATTTCTGATGACTGTTGGTTGAACTTTTTTGGGGGGTACCAGAGTAATAGGGGCTGAATATGGACACATGCCAAACTTTGCAGATTTCTTCCCACAATATATTAAAAAAAAAAACATATTTTTTTCTACCCATTTGCTTTTTTGCAACACTTTGTGTAAACTTTCTATAAAATAAACTGAAATTTGTTGGTTGTAAAATGATAAAGTGTGAAAAAGTTCAAGAGGTAGTTTTGCAGGACACTTTAAGTTCAAGTCAACCAAGTCAGCTTTGATATTCTGCCAATTAATCAAAGTACTTAAACAAACATCTAATGGAAACATGACTGAGGGGCTGAACTCACACTTCGTCACTTTGCTTCTTCCTTTGTTCTATCTTAAATTTAGGCTGTTGCTGCTCGGTTATTTAATTGGCTCATTGTATTGGCTAAATGTTTCTGAACTCTTGCTATTACTGTGAAACTGGACAATTTCCTTACCTTGAGTTATTTTTAATACATTATTAAACCTATTTACATTCAAATTACACTTATATATATATTTATTTAAATGTGCTTTACTTATCATTGGATGTTTTCAAAGATAGTTAATCATACGTACATATAACATGGCTGTATCAGACAGAACATAAATAAATCGCAGTTACCGAAGAGCGCGTTGCAGAAGCCGTACCACCGGCACCCGTAGGTCCCGGTCAGCCACCGGCCGCGCACGCTGGCCGCCAAGCTGAGAGGAGTCCCAAAGAGGCAGACCAGCATGTCGCTGACGCTGATGTTGATCAGGAGAAGATTGGCCGGAGTCCTCAACCCGGGAAAGCGAGAGAACACCAGGAGCAACAGGAAGTTACCGAGGACGCCCAGGACCAGGATGAAGCCGAGGACCACTGCCGCTGAGGTGTGACCTCCCCGGCTTAGAGAGGAGCTCTGCTGCCCGGCGCTGAGGTTGCTGCTGTGCTCAGAATGGATCACCATGGCACTGTGACCAAGGAACACTAGTAAACTTAGTTTTCTTAAAAAAATATGCATGAATAAAAACAGTTTTAGCACACAATGATAAGCTGAAGCCCACTGTGCTGCAAACTGATCGGGGTGGGTGGAGGGAGGACTGCCTGGGAGCAGGGCCGGATTATCCATAAGGGCCAGTGGGCCAGTGCCCAGGGGCACCAACCATGGGGGGCACCACATGACACATGCTTTAAAAATATATTTTTCATAAATTGTTATATTATTTACTTGAAATTGTTGAAAGACCATGCATTATTCGTTTTGTGAACACTGATGTCACAATAATAATAAATGATAAATAAATCAAGATGAGGCTACATGATCTATCACTCCCCCTCCCCAATGTGTCATAGTTGAGCTGGTCCACAAGTATGTGCAAATGTATCGTCTTTTTTAACGCTACAGAAAATTAATCCATTACAGAAATCCCCTTGATTATGTCTGATGTTTTTGACCGGAGGACAGCACGGGTAAGGGGGGGGGGCTTTGAGGTATAGTGCCCAGGGGCACCACATTGTCTTAATACGGGCCTGCCTGGGAGGGACAAATCTTCAGTCCTGAAGCTCTCACCCTGTTCGTTTGTACAAGTTTCAATTAACCAAAGCAGTAAACTTTAACATGCATGGAAATGTGTGGCAAAATATGCCTGCTTCACACCAAACAGAGAGAGCGGGAGTGAGAAAAAACAGCAGTTATTTCTCTATCAGCAACATGGTTTTTAATTGTTTTTGTTGCAATGCTGCAGAGCAGATTGGGAGCCCCAATAAATGAGCCAACTCGTCAATTATGCAGCTTTTGGCTGAGGGTGCCAAGAATGCTCTCCCCCATGGGCAGAGATTGCTGAGGCATTTCACTAATAAATGATCGCAGTGACCTTTCTGTGTCATGAAACTCGTATACATAACCATATTAAATCGATGCTTGAGCTTCTCTGAACTGAGAGTTTTGGCCTGAAACCTGTTTTTGATTTTCTTCTGCTGGCTCTGGAAAATGTCTCTAAGCACACCTAAAATCTGATGCATGTACTCGCCACTTGAACGTCAACCATGGTCCAGGAAGCAACCTAGGTATGTCAGGACACGTCACCCTGGACATAACATTGGAAAGGTTGCTCTTATCATTTCTTATCCAGACAGAAAAAAAATGCTGCCAGATTTACAATAGCTAAATAAATAAGTAAATAACTCAAATAGGAGGTTTATCAATAGACTTGTACTCATATGGTTGTGCTTGTTCTTCCTGAAGATTTCCAATTCATGTTTTTGCACTCACTGGCACCTGCTGCCTATGTTGAGCAAGCTCTGCACCGGTGGCAACAACAATATTGTAACCTTCTCCTCCAGAGATGTTCCTTGATGTGTTATTAAACCTCGTGAAGCCTCCCTTCCTGTATGCGTGCGTTGATTTGGAAACATTTTGTTTTAGGAGGAATATCTTCCACAGTGACGTCCCAGATGTGAAGCTGTTTTGATATAAAGAGTTGGTAGAAAGTGGGATTACACTGAAAAATAAAAGGATCACAAACACATCTATTCAACTTTTTGTATATCAGTCTGGTGGTTTTGTAATGATATATATTTGTAATATATATCATTATATGTTTGTAATGATGTTTTTTTCAGTGCTCATACTACAGACAGAAAACTAGTAAGTAAGTAAATAAGTAAACTTAATTTATATAGCACCTTTTATAGCATAAAACAACAAAGTGCTTCATAATAAAGCGACCATAGAACAATGCCAGAAAAAGGAGCAAAGAGAGGATTCCCAATTGACTGACATGCAAATAAGAAATACTTTTTCCAGGTACAACAGTAAGCCCTGACTGAGCGATGCCCTGGGCTGGTAAGCAAATAGCCATTGTTGTATCAACCAAGGATGTAATACTATTAAAGAAGCACATTTTGGCCATGGTGATAAAAAAAATTTAAGAAATTTGTATATCTCTCTTTTTTTAATCTTTGTTGAAATGGGGCTCCAATACTGTAAAAACAATGTCTGTAAAATACAAAAGTAAATTAATTCAGTGTGCTTGCTTTCACTTAGCAAGTAGATTTTCTTTATAAAGCGGCTGTTCCGTAACGACTTACAGCCTGATATCAACACCGTGAGTTATTAATCATGTAAGGTAAATGAACATCTCATGAAAAATGTTCATTTTGGAAAGTGAAACCCACTGGAAACTTTAAACCACCTGCATTTGTTTTATACGGCGTGTGATTGTTTTCCCACAAGGTTCCTGGACTCTATTTTATTGGATGTAACGGATTTAACAAATGTCTTTTCCCTTGTTTTTGGTAGCTGCCCAATTCGAAGTCGGTGGCTGGATCTGGACAGGATAGTTTATGTTTTTAATTTTCTTATTGATGGGTTAATCAATTGATTGATTGATTTGTGCATGAACTGCAAAGAAAACGTATTAAGGGCTCAACTAATCGATAAGTTGTATTCTATTATCTGATGCTTATGCGTTATGCGCGTTCTTTTTGCGCTCTTATCTGCCCATATGCCTATGTATATATATATATATATATATATATATATATATATATATATATATATATATATATATATATATATATATATATATATATATATATATATATATATAAACACTTGCTTATTTACTAAGACATCAATTAGCGCATAAATGTGTGTAATTGGGCTTAAAAAGTTGGTCAATTACAAATGGAAAATTTTGATGTTACCAATTTCTTTAATCCCAGGTTTAAAAAAATGAACACAAGGTAAATAATAATAATAATAATAATAATAATAATAATAATAATAATAATAATAATAATAATTCTGAAATGAATTCAAATGAAGTGGTTTATCCTGATATTGTGCGTGTGTGATTTTAGATAAATTCTTCAATCTTCAATTTGCGGTCGAAGCCTACATCGCGACACTGCAGTGACGTCGACAGAGGCCGTTTCCGTAGCAACTGTGGCCGGTCCGTTACCCGCCGCAGCGGTCGCTGTTCAGATCAGATCGGATCTCCAGTGAGGCGGCGCAGTGGGGTCCTCGTCGTCAGCTACCGGATTCCACCTCTGGGTTGCGGGGTGTCGTGAAACGGGGGGGCGGCGGCGCAGTTTCGAGGTGGGGAGCCCGCAGGTCCGTGCGGAGATGCTGAACATGTGGAAAGTCAGGGAGCTGGTGGACAAAGCGTGAGTACCCACCGGAGACGCAGCAGCCTCGGGGCGCTAGCCCGCTAAGCGGCTCGTGAGCTAACCGGCGATTGAACGGCTTTCCCCGGGCAGCATCGTTAACTTTCACCGCCGGTGGAGGAGAGCAGACGGGCCCTGTGGCCGTTAGCTCTGGCCGGTTGGCTAGCTGCCAACTCGTACGCGCGTGCCACAAATAAATCTGCCGCGGCGCTTTTTATCCCTTATGTCTTCTAACAACGCGACTGTAACGAACTCGCTCGCGCCTTTCGGTTCGCTAATTCCGCTCTGAGCGGGTCAGGTGTCGTTATCCCTCAGAGAGCCGCCGCAGACAGACAGCCAAGGCAAGCCCGCCCGTCTGTCCCACCCTGGTGATGCTCATCATCTCCGTGTCCGTCCAACACGCTACCACCAGCAGCAGGAGGACGGCTTGTTGTTCATGGCGGACAACTATAGCGGCTGAACAACGGAGAAGGAACAGCGTGTTTTCTCCTCGTCGCTCCGCTGAGGCCCGCGGTCCACAGCAACGTAGCACGCTGACAAACAAAACACACTTTGGCCAGAAGTAGTAGAGCGGCTCCAAACGCATGCATTGCGCTGTTTGGTATGCTTCTTAGTGTGACACGAGTCTATCTATGAATATAGTTGTTGTGGTGTAAGCCCTGCAGGGGGGAGGAAGGAAATCTTCTTGTACTATCTGTTCCTGCAGCCGGAGAAAGGCACTGCAGACGTGCAAAACGAAAACCAACACAAATTCGTCTTTGCAGTAATTACTTATGAAAAGCCAAGTAGGCGATAAGGCGTTGTCACCTCAGTTTTTTTTATTTATTTTTTTGATCCAGGATCTAGGAATGTCTATTAACATCTGGTTTGTGAACCGTATTCCTCTGGCTGGTGTATAAGAGTGACATTAAGACTCTTAGCAATAATTAAAACTTTAAACTGGATCTTGATCTGTTATGATCTTTATGAAATGGACCCCAAAAAGGAAGTACATATATACGCTAGGGCTGCCGGATAGCAAGAAAACCTGTAAAAAGTCATACTGTGGGTTAATACTGCCGTGACAATACTGATCACGACCCACCCGCATTTTCCCGATCCTTTGTTTTTCATTGTTAGAATTTGTGAGGCTTAAGCAAGGCAAGTTTATTTGCGTGGCACATTTCAGTAACGAGAGAATTTCAGAGTGCTGTTACGTGAGCAGAACCCAAGAAAAGAAAACACACAGAGGAAAGCACGTAGCAGTCGGTCAAGATGAGTTGGACTGCAGAATGAATGAAGTTTCAGTGAACTGCAACAGTCTTTGAACCGAACATTTTAGAGGCAACTCTAAACAAATTGGTTTTTAACCTTGATTTAAAGGAACTCAGGGTTTCAGCACTTTTACATTCTTCTGGGAGTTTGTTCCAGATAAGCGGAGCACAATAACTAAATGCTGCTTCTCTGTGTTTGGTTCTGAAAATGCAGAGTAGCCTTGAGCCAGAAGACCAAAGAGATCTGGAGGGTTGATACTATGAAGGGAAGACTAATGTATTTTGATGCTAAGCCATTCAACCTCTACAAAATAAACACACGGTGTGCATCAAGGGCATTTTTCACAGAATCCAACTGGCCAGCTGTCTTATTGGAATATAGAGTGTGAATGTATGGCCCTTTTAAATTTTCAATCCACCCAAATATTAAATCCAAGCAGTGCTTTGTGATTGCAGCGTTACAAACATGGAGACTGCGATGATGATTGCGAGTCACCGTACTGTGCAGATCTAACGTAGAGAGAAATGAACATGGGGGCCGGAAAGGGAGCCTTGAGGTACACCACAACCTAGAGAAGACGGGGTAGAGGAATAAGTCGCTAAACAGACAGCAAAACTCTTGCTGAACTATTTAAGGGGCGTATCATTAATGCTAACCCGGGTCAAAACGGGCCAGGGATACTTTAACCTACTGGGTGCATGGCTGTATTTGGATCTGAAAGCACAGGCAGGTTTTCTAGATAAAAGTGAATTATTCAAAGTTTTGAATGGAGCTATTGTTGTGAGATTTCATTTTTTTTTCTTCTTTTTTTTTACCAACATGAGCTAAATCAAGAGAAATAACAGCAATTACATGTCATAAATGACCTAATCTGGGACTCTTGGGGGAAAGGTAAAAGCAATAAAAGAAAAACTAAAGCTGCCATAAATAAGCTAAACAAAAAATGTAATTGTTTGTTGTTGTTTTTTTAGCCTTTTTAATTTTTCGAAACAGCCGACAGTGGCGGTGATAAGTTTGTTGCACCTAAAACGACAAGCCCAACCTCACGAACCAGTGAAAAATTTCACATGAGAAAAACAATATGCCGGTAACTGGAAAACCGGCAGCTGCCGAGTGACGTATGCACGTGTATTAAAGAGGAGAGAGCGCTAAAGGGAGTCATTGTTTAGGTCAGATAAGGTAGTATATGGAGCTGAGCCTGAAATGGAGTAACAGACAACAGCCCCCATCAGCTGCTGGTTGTGGCCGGCTGAGCGTGATGAATACTCTCCATTATTGATCCGCCTCCCTGGAACTGGCAGCGCCGGCATTTCTTTCCCGGCTGACTGAGAGTCGCACGAACACAAAGCTTTTGTGCGGTAGCCGATTATAACACAGTTAAAAGTTGCCAGGTACAAAATGATTGGGACGTTTGCTCTCGCTGGGGAGTCTGGCAGGTTTCAGAGAACAAAGGGACGGTGGGGAAGGAAGGGGGGGGGGGGGGGGCAGCAAGAGAAATGACAGAACCCAAGCGCTGTTTCAAAGAGATGCCTCTTGCGTTAATTTAGAAGAATAAGCATTGCGTATGAGGGGACGAGCTTTGCATATACAGGAAAACGGTAGAAGGTGAGCTCCAGGTACCAAGAAGCAGCCTTCTACCTGTGATCGCCTCTCTCTGATGAACACACTTCCTCCTTACGCCCCGAAAAGCGCATGCCTCTTTGCCCCCGCCTGTTCTCTGATCGAGAGTTTAGCAGCACTCAGGCTTTTATCGTCTATTTATTATTCAGCGAAGTAGGATTCTGCCCGTCCTCAAAACAAAAAGCCCTTTTTATTTTGTGATTTCGTTTTTTTTTTTTTATTATTATTAATTAATTAATTTATTTATTTTTAGAAAGAGTGAAATCACAAGGTGCTTCACAGCAAAAAATAATCCAAAAATGGGATGCAAGTCAAAACCCATCCGGGAGAGACGAGTCTTCAGCTGATGCTGGACGTCAGGAGCTGCAACCACAGAGGCTCCGTCGCCTTTAGGTTTGAGGCGGGCTTTTTTTGGGGCGGGGGACAGATGTTTAGTGGCAACGTACGGCTTGGAAAGATCAGAAACGTATCGTGGTGCACGCGGGCTTTAAACGTCCAAACCAGGAGCTTAAGGCATATTCTGTGTTGCCCCGAGAGTTTGAAGAGTGAGGTCAGTGAATGCTTGGAGGATCAACACGAAAGGCTTAGCAGCTGTTTTCTGGACAAGCTGCATGCGTTCAAGAGAGGTTTTATTAGGGCAAGTAACAATAAAAAAGAATTACAATAATCTACCTGAGAGGAAATAAAAGCATGAAAAGCCACCTCAGCTGTGGAAAACAAGAGCAAACAGCCCTTTTGACGTATGGGTCAAATGTTTTATTGTCGTTAATCGTCAACTCCCAGTCTCCAACGGTGGGTTTATTTTGTGTGGAAAGCGAACCAAGTGTTAAACAGTCAAGAGGACCAACCCACAGAAATACTTAAATGATAATTAAGTCGGAAACGGATCCACGAGCGTCGGAATTAACAGCAAATGATTATAAGACGGCAGATAATGTTCTTCCCAATCCTCAGTATTGATCTGTGAGTTGGGTTTAGATATGCAAAGTAATGACTGATTGTTGATCAAAACAATAACAATGGAACGAGCAGCTTCAAAAAATAAGGAATAGGAGGTGCAATGCAGCGAAGTTCTATAGTCATACTGATGATACTAATCGGTTTAAATGTCTGTGTCAACAGCACTAACGTGGTGATGAACTACTCCGAGATCGAGTCCAAGGTCAGAGAAGCTACCAACGATGACCCCTGGGGGCCTTCTGGACAGCTGATGGGAGAGATCGCCAAGTAGGTGTAGCGCCGCTCCCATTCTCACGCTCACCGTGCGCCGTTTGTTTTTACGTCACAATGATGATCGATCTGACCGTGCGTGTTTGTAGAGCCACGTTTATGTACGAGCAGTTCCCAGAGGTGATGAACATGCTTTGGACCAGGATGCTGAAGGATAATAAGAAAAACTGGAGACGAGTTTACAAGGTATGATTGCAATACGCTGGGTTGTGTGGGAATAAAGGGCCCGTCCACTAAAGTCTGGTCTGGGTTTATTTAAGCAAAGGCTTGGAGATTTTTGTTTTTTTCCCCCCTGCTTGACGTCAGGCCTACTTATGGCTTCCAATGTTTATTACCTGAGGGACTGTGCCCAGACCCAGTTTTCTTCTTTCTGTATTTTGTACTGCTGTCTGTTCAGCTTCAGTTTGCTTTTTACATTTTTTGGCTGCTTGTTAATATACTGTATGTTAAGCTAGGGCTGGGCGATAAATCGATTTAATCGATTAATCCGAATTTACAATTCTTTAAGATTTCATTTTTGGAAAATCTGGATTTTATTTTGCCAATACACTCATTGGGTTTCCATGAAGAGAACAGCGTGTGATGCTGAATATATGTTTAGGCATGTATTGTCAAAATATTGTTAAGTAGAAACTTTTTTTTACCATAATACGAGGTACTTCATTTACTTATTTACTTCTTTTTTTTTAACTTAGTTTGAAGTTCACAAGTGCAGTGAAGCCTGTTCTTAGCTCAATGTGTAATACCACTAGCAGCAAATCTTTTGTTATATTTTCATTGTTTATAATGGCACTGCTGCCATCTTGTTTTACAAGCATGTTTCACAGCTTGTTTTTAGTTGCACTTTGAATTCAGGTCAACTCCCTGATGAAATACTTGACATAAAAAGCAAAGTTTTAAAATAATTTCTTTAATTTCTTTTTATAAAACAAAAAGGAGGGAAAAATCGATTAATCGAATTTGGTATGATAAAATCGGAGATTTATTTTTTAATCCATATCGCCCAGCCCTATGTTAAGCAAGGATTCCTGACGTAGGACACGGTCAGTGTGGAAACGAGTCAGTTAGCGTGCGTTTCTGGGTTCTTTCATCTCCACTTTCATTGAAGAAGGAGGACATGTTGTCATCAGCAACATGAGAAGATGCAGGCCTGGCAGTTTTCTGTGAATCGCTGAATGTGGCTTCTCGCATCACAGTTTGAACCTGGTTCTGCCTTTTGACCGACCACCAGGAGACCATTACTCAGGAGCTCCGATGAATACAGTTGTTGGTTTTTGAGTCGTGCCGCAAGTGTTTGAAAATGGCTTTCTGACAGCAACTCAAAAAAAGAACCGGCGGCGTCCCGCGGCTCCTCAGCAACCTGCCCAGATGAGCGGTTTGAAGGCGCGCGCCTCCGTTGCTGGAAGCCCCACTTGTTCTGTCCCTTGGTTTGTGGAGAGTAGAGCTGTCACAACAACACGTTTTGCACGTTTTTTTTTTTTAATTATCGCAATAAATTATAACACTGTCATTTGGAGACCTTTTTCAAATAATATGATGAAGGCATAATAACGCAAGTATGTCCGCCATCCTTTGGCCGAAATCCATTGTTTTAAAACTAGCGTTTCTCTTGCTCTCTCTCACGAGGCTCTTAAGCTAAACTTTGAGCCTACCTGACACGAGATTTAATTCCTCTTACACCGAGGAAACGAGAAGGAAGGGGTGAGTGGGCACTGATCCACCGTACTGAAACTTTTTGTTATCCATTCTCAGAGAGAGGGGAGAGGGAAACTCAAGGGGGACAAAAGCGAGCATGCATACGCACATTATTTTTTTATTACATGATTTTAATTAGTCATGTGATTGAAATCTATCGTGCGATTCATTGATTTATTGTTTATCGTGACAGGCCTAGCGGAGAGCGTTTGTGATTTGTTTCCAACGCTTTGATGAGCTCCGGGGGCAAAAGCACTCCAGGGAGTTTGGCCACCCGGGTTTGGCTCTCCTTGCCCGGTGTGGATGTGACTGTGTTGCAGCCTCGGTATGAGGCGAGCATGGCTGATCCTCCTTCAGATTCTCCCATGACTAAGCCATACAGGCACACACACGCCACACCTCATGGCTTAGCCGCCGCCATCACCGCCGTGACTCATTATGGAGAAGGCGCTGCGTTCTTGGTGCACTAAGAAACCGTCCGCACATAAAATCCTAATTTTATGCTGATTTATCTTAGTCTGGTGTGAAGGACACCTCAACAAATGGAGTATGTTGAAATATTTTTAGCATCAAACATTATCACTCTCTTCACTAACGCTCATGAGTAAAAAAAAAACTGTTTTACTTCAGTTGTGATCAGGTTCCCCTGAGCAGTGGCAGTTAAATCAACCTGGCTGTGAATCTGTGTTGTTTCTCTTTCTAACAGCCGTCTCTCTCTCCCAGGCCCTACTCCTGCTAGCCTACCTGATCAGGAACGGCTCTGAGAGAGTCGTCACCAGCGCCAGAGAACACATCTACGACCTGCGATCTCTAGAAAACTATCATTTTATCGGTGAGTCTCTTTGCCAGATCGGAGCGAAACCAGCGATTCAGATATACAGGCCGGTTGCCCTTGAGTGAAAGAGCAGGAGCTTCAAAGACCAGGAAATGTGGCTCTGCCGGGGTTTCTGACTGTGACTGTGTCCGTTCATTGGGTTCATCTACAGACGAGAGTGGGAAGGATCAGGGCATAAACGTGCGCCAGAAGGTGAAGGAGATGGTGGAGTTCATCCAGGACGATGACAGACTGAGAGAGGAGAGAAAGAAAGCGAAGAAGAACAAGGATAAATATATTGGCGTCTCCTCTGACAGCATGGGTGGAGGAGGGGGCAGCTTTAAGAACTGTAAGTAGCTCACAGAGTTGATCTGACAGCTTGAGTGGATTAAAATCATAATAGGATCCCTCCTGCAGAACCCGTGAAAAACATTTTTCTATCGCAGCTGTAACATGCTTTTTTATTTCTGCCTAAATACTTAATCCTATCAGCGAGTAAATGCATGCGCCGGTTTATTATTTTCTGATTTATAATTAGGTCGGGAACCACTAAGAATGGAACTTGGGTAAAGAATACGGATGATTTTATTTGTGCCTAGTTACTTACAACTAATCATAAAATGTCCTTTAATTTGGGACTTTAGAGACAAACTTGGAGAACATATTTAGTGACTTTAAATTGCTGTCGTATTTTAAAATAAACATGCCAAACGTCCGGTCCTGTTTGGTCACTATATGATTAATCTCTTTGACCTTTTTGTTCTTCCAGCGAATGAATTAGATCGGAGTAAGTGGGATGAGGACTGGGACAAGAGCAGAGGAGCTTTCCCTTTCAGCGAGAAGCTCGGAGAGATCAGTGATAAGATAGGCAGCACCATCGACGACACGCTCAACAAGTTCAGGAAGAAGGAGCGAGACGACTCACCTGACAGGATCAGGTGAACAGATTACGCTACTCTGATGTTTTGTGGCATAAAAATCCCAATGAATCGTTTTCAAACTATTTCCTAATGTGGGTCCTTTGCGGTTCAACTGAAAATCAAACAAACGTGGCCAAAAAAGTGCAACAACTAACATTAACGCTTCATCAAAGGCTCTTCGGTTTCAGCATTCTGTCTTCTGGAGTTTACTCCAGCCGTTAGTTACAGTGAATCTGATGAACCGGTAATTAAGCTCAGCTGTCGTAGCAGGATGTTTCTGCCATTTTCAGAACATCATTGTTCCAGCGTATCAGCAGCAGGTTTCTTCCACATTTAAAGGTATACTATGCAACCGGGGTTGATTTTCCAGCGAGGCTCCCCCCAGAGGGCGAAAGTAAAAGTGCACTGTCATAAAGATGCTCAGCTGTTCTGGTTCCTCTGTCAAGCCAGGCGCGGTTGTTTTGAGCTTAGCAGACAGGCGAACGCAACGAAAAGTGGAAAAAACGATGACTAACACAGTGAAAGTATGAACATCAGGGTTTCCCGCAGCGCTATCTTGGCGAGACGCTACCGCGGCGGCCGCCTCGCCGCGGTAGCGTCTCGGCAACATTAAAAAAAAAAAAATAATAATAATAAAACTCGATATACTTGCATGTTTATTTGACGTTAACACGCGGTTCTTTGTTGTTGCTTTTGCGCGTGCATATAGTGAATGGCAGGGCAAAAACACATGGAGTTCTCGCCGTAAAGCAAGACCGACTCTCGCGGTCTTGCACGAGACTTCTGAGCCTGTGTGTGCGGGCCGAGGGCGGTATTTCCCCCACAAACCACCAGGGCGGCCAAGAAAACCTTTGTTCGGCCTGAAATGACTCATTTAATCATCCAAATTGGTATGGAACACATTAATTAACTGAAAAATGTTGCATAGTATGCCTTTAAGCTATGGTTGGGAATTCTGTTCAGAAACACTTTTACTGGGTAAAATCCCCCTTCCATCCTAAAAGTAGTAAATACATTATGCATTTAGAAAAACGAGGTTGAAAAAACTCTGACCAATCGCTGCTCTTCGCACCAAAGGGCAGGGATTGGTCAGAGTTTAGTTCCTGCTCTCACCCTCCTCCGTGCCTCATGTTCCAGTGGGATCGCCTTATCTATTGGTTGCAGGGTTTTCTATCAAGTACTGGTTAGTCCACGATGTGAACTAAATGGGATTAAATAATTTGATCGTACCGTTTATATGGGCACACAATCAATTAATCCGATTATAATGTGTATAATGTGCACCTGGCTTTATTCAGAATAGAACCACTCTGACATGCGCAGTTATCAAATTCCCCTAAAAAAAACACAGAGGAAGAAGTACTTCCATCTTTGCTAAACAACAAAAAATAGTAAACAAAACAGTATTATACAAGTTTGTTTGTCTTCCGAGGGCCCAGGCTGGACTTGCACGATGTTCTAATCTAAACGGTTGAGTTGAGTAAGCAACAATTTTGAACTCTTATTATTTTTTTCTAACACAAAGGTTGTATCTGGAGCCCGACGTATTTCCGGCACTCACCAACGAGGAAATGCGTCACGTTTACTTCGGGTGCTCATGGACCAGTTTGCTGGGTAACACTTTATTTGAAGGGGTCTACATAAGATTGACATTACGCTGTCATAAACATGACATAACACCTGTTATGAACATAAATGACTCTTTATGAATGTTTAGGACTGTTGTCATTAATTGTCATTCGGTAAATTATGACACTATTAAAGCAAAGTTGACATTGTTTAAAATGTCTTTGTTATGACAACTTGACATTAACAGAGACAAGGTTAAGTTTAGGGCTTGATTTGGGATTAGGTTAAATTTAGGCCTTGATTTGGGATTAGGTTAAATTTAGGGCTTGATTTGGGATTAGGTTAATTTAACGGCTTGATTTGGGATTAGGTTAAATTTAGGGCTTGATTTGGGATTAGGTTAATTTAACGGCTTGATTTGGGATTAGGTTAATTTAACGGCTTGATTTGGGATTAGGTTAATTTAACGGCTTGATTTGGGATTAGGTTAAATTTAGGGCTTGATTTGGGATTAGGTTAAATTTAGGGCTTGATTTGGGATTAGGTTAATTTAAGGGCTTGGGGTTTTGTTAGGTTAAGGGCTTGTCATAACAAAGACATTTTAAACAATGTCAACTTTGCTTTTATAGCGTCATAATTTGCCGAATGACAATTAATGACAACAGTCATAAACATTCATAAAGAGTAATTTATGTTCATAACAGGTGCTATGTCATGTTTATGACAGTGTAATGTCAGTCTTATGTAGACCCCTTCAAATAAAGTGTTACCGTTTGCTGCATTCGGAATTAATTCAGCCGGTCGAGCGTTTATACGCACGTTGATCAGATTATCAATCAGCATAAACCACCCCTCTCGTTCGGATTACAACTTCATTCCTATTGACCTTTATCCGATCACAATATTCCGATTGTCTTGTTTACGTGACAGATTTTTATTACGATCGGCCCTGTATTCTGATTATTTTGTCCATGCACACATAGCTAGTATCTTGTACTCGCCATACATCCAGACTCATAAGTATGGCTGCAAGTACAGAGGCCAGGTCTGGCCAAAATCGATCCATACTCCATTACTAAGGTTGTCATTATCCCAACATCACTTTGTGCAATATTCATATCGGAAAGGATTGTTTGCAGTGCAATAATTGTTTGCTAATATGTTCCAAGTGTTATGAACTTGCATTTTACGCCCTAATGTTATATTTGGTCAAATGTATTGAGGATTGGACACAAATGACATCGCCCAAAATGCTAAAAGTCACAGAGTGTTGGAAGCATAGAGGCGAAAGAAAGGTGATAAAAAAGAAAATCAGCGTATATCGCAACTGATATCGTCGCAGTATTTGCCAGTATTAGCAAGATTTTTTTGAACATTGTGCAGCCGTATCCATTACACGGAAATCCAGTTATTCGCAAGGACCCCGACTCTTCAGACTTACACAGAGGCAAAGCAAACCCACCGTAGCATAATCCCCAGAGTGCTGATGCATCCCTTAACTGGTTGCCATAGTGACAACGAGGAGGACAGAGGATCAAGAAACGGGAGGCAGGAAACGATCGAATTCAAGGACGAGGAGGAAACCGTCACGACGAAGAGCATCCAGATCACGCAAGCGACAGAAACCACGACCACCACGACGCGGAAACGCAGCGGGGCGGCAGGCAGCAAGACGCTGGACCTGGGTGCTGCTGCACACTACACGGGAGACAGGAGCCCCGAGGAGAAGGTATCCACACACACACACCGTTTGGAAGGGAGCGGCCATTTTCCTTGTTGAAGGTTTCACCGCTGTGTCCGTCTCCTCAGTCTTCAGCCAAGCAGCCTTCCAGCAGTGGACTGGCCGACCTGCTGGTGATTGACCCTTCACACAGCGAGAGCACGGACACAGGTGACCACAAAAAAAGATCATATTTGCGTTCAGACGCACTTCTGTATCCTCTTGTAAGTTTGCGTTTGTGTGCGCTCTTCCAGGAGGGACTTCAGACCTCATAGGTGGCTTTGCTGACTTCTCCTCACCTGCAGCCTCTGCCAGCCTCCCAACCTCCACTGGTAAACTTCTTCCTTCCATTCTTGCTTTATCTTACTTATTTCCTCTTGTATTTTCTTCCTTCCTTGTGTACTTGCTCTTCTCCTTGTTTTTGCACTTGTTTCCTTATTTCCTTCTTTTGTTTTCCTTCTATCCTCATGTAGTTCCTTCCATCTTTCCTTTTTTCCTAGTGTCTCTGCTTTCTTCCATCCTTCGTCTCTAACATCCTGACGACTTTGCAGATCTCTGCCATAGGTTTAAAGTGAATTCTGCATTTTGTATTTTAAAATCTGCATCAAAGGCAGAGAACTCTGAACATTTGTAGAATTTCCACATGAAGATTTTTAGGATCCCTGTTGAAATCTGTGGGGGACAAATTAATAATACTACATTTTGATTGCAAAGTATGAAAAAAGATTGTGACAAACAGTTTTTGTTTTAGTTTCTAGATTAAAAAAAAATTTTTGTATCTGGAGTCAAACTTCTCTGCTTACTCAGCGTCTTTAGTTATTTCGGCGTCCATGTCACTGCATCTAGTATATCCCAATCTGTCCTTTTCTCTGATATTCATACACCCTATCACAAAGTCACACTCGCTTGACTAACATATTACCTCCACTGCCCTACTTGTAGGTTATCATATAATAACACTTCAGCAACTTTAACTATTTTAATATTGAACTAATTGGCAGAAATTAGAGGACCAACTTAAATTTGTGTCCAGAGAAACATTTACTGTTGTTGAATTATTGTGAATACCAGTAAAATGCAACCAATGATGCATGATGTTCAGTCTTAATAGACGGACGATTAAATGCAATTTCTAACCAGTGCCTCAAATTTGAACTAATATCAATCTTTAGTTATTCATTAAAGTGACCTAAATATTTGTTTTCACCAGTTATTCATCATGTTTTTGTCTTGTTGACCAGCTGCTGCCTCATCCAATGGAAATGGGGAATTTGGGGACTGGAACGCCTTTTCAGGAAACCCCGCCGCTTCGTCTAGCTCCGCCCCTTCCCAGCCAGTTCCCGACCTGTTCGGCGGCGGACCATCGCCCACCGCAGCTGCTTCAAATCCTTCCTCTGTCCCACCGTCTGCTGAGCTCTTTGACCTGATGAGCGGAGTCAGCCATCAGCCGACCAATCAGCACACGACGCTCAGCGCTTCTCAGAGCATGACCTTCTCTCTGGGAGGGGTGACCCCGGGAGCATCCGTCGCAATGCCTGCCATGCCGCACTCCCGCTCTCAGCAGGTATCCATCACAGGAAGGAGGAGTTTGTTGAGAATTGTGTTAAAAAAAAAAAAAAACTCTGTTAGCTAATATTGAACGAACAGTCTTTCTGTGACTTTCAGAATATTATTGTCGATTTCGAACTATTCACAGCTTGTAAACTTGGTTGTAACTGAACGTCAATTAGCCCAATACACAAAAATACCGTCCTTAAAAACATTTACAATATTGTAGCATATAAAATATTAAAACAAAATCCGAAATACGTTTCATCAGAACAGTTACACAAAGAAGTTTAGTAAAAAAAAAATTATTTATTGATATTTATTGATGCTCTCATGAAAACAACCATGAAGAAAATAGCAACAATAACAATCCTGACAATAGTGGCTGTTTTGGGGGTTGTCAGACGCCGCTAGTTGGAATTTCTCGATGTCAAGATAAACTCAAATTATCATCACGATCGTGCTCTAAGCTGGAAGAGTTTTGGAAATCAATATTTAGGATTTTGAACGTGGCGTTTGTCCTACATCTAAAACCTAGTCCTTTAATGGCTATTTTTGGGGTTGATGCAGGGATTTCTAGCAAGGCAATTGTTATTGCTTTCGCAACTCTGATCGTTTGAAGGAGAATACTTTTAGAATGGAAATCCCAATTTCCACCTAAGGCATCAATGTGGCTTTCCGATATGATGATGTTCCTAAAAATTGAAAAAGTGAAATACTTTCTGAAAGGATCGACCAAAAAATTGGGGCCCTCTACTGGATTATTTTGATAAACTTGTTACTCTCATTTCTCACTAGTAAACAAGTCCCAATGTAAAGTGTTTCCATTTTGGGATAATAATCCCCCCCCCTCCTTTTTTTTCTCTCTCTTTGCCGGCACAGGGATAGTTGGGGTTGGATGGGGTTTATAAAAATATAAAAATGTTGAATTGCTGTGTGGTTACTGTTATATTCTACACGGTCAAAGGAATTGTAACAACTGCTTAACACTACAGTCTGAATGACATTGTACATCTGTTTTAACAACAATAAAAATATGATTAAAAAAACATATCACGATAAGAAATTTTTGGCGATAACAATAAAACGATACAATAAAGGCCCGCCCCTACCTAGATGGTCAAGAAATATTCACTTTAAAGCATGCAACACGTATAAAGTGGAGTAAGTGGTTGTTAAAAATACTAGGCCATGAATACATCGCAGAATGAAACACGGGTCATTTGTTTCAGAACTTGGTGGGCATGGTGTCCCAGCAGCCAATGGGATCACAGCAGAAGGCTGGAGTTGGAAGCCAGGGGTCGTTAGGGTCAACTTGGTCCGACCCATCCGTCAACATCAGCCTGGACTTCCTTTCTGCAGGCCTCAACCCCACAAAGACACCACCCACTCTGAACAATATAATCCAGCAACAAGGTAAAGTCCCTTAAACTCCAGCTATTCTTTTAGCTGAGTCACACTTTTTACTTGCTAAACTCAAATAAAGGGGAAGTTTTGCTGGGAAGTTTTGTCTAAAACCTACTCACAGTGCTTTGCAAAACTATTCGCACAACTTAAATCTTTTCACATTTTGTCACCTTAAACTCCTCAAACTTCAATGGATTTTATTATCCACCACTCTTAAGAGACTTCATTCAGTTGAAGTCGAATATGAACACAAGTGCAGCTTGTAGGGGAGACTGTAAAATACCCTTTTTGAAAAGCTCTTTTGGTCAGTCGGCCTTTTCGGTTCCTGCATCTTGGAACAAAGTACCACAAGAACTGAGGAACATTACATCCCTAAACGTTTAAATCATTTTAAACGTTGATTTTTAAATAATTAAAATCATACTTGGGATTTAAACTGACATGGTTTATGAACTAACAAATGTTTTAACAAAATTTTACCTATGATGTACAGTTTTTAGTGTGTTCTTACAATTGTCAACCTGTTTTCATAGTAACTTTCCAAAGAGTCGCGACACTCTTTGATGTCACCGCCAGGGCAGTCACGTGGTTCGTGTAAACCGCTATAGTTCCAAAACATACGCTGGCTTTCATGTTCTTCTATGGGACAGACAGCAGCGATTGCGTTATTTAACGGTAAATATATATATAAACATACACCCTACTACTTTTTCAGCTGTTATTGGCGGCAAAGACCGTACAACGGAGTCCAATAGGAGTGTCGCAACTCTTTCTCTCTATGACTCTGGCTCTTGCCATTCGGGAAAAAGCTTGCCCAACTCCTCTCTCTGTCCAGAGCCCTTTTCCTCTTTCTTGCCTGCGCCGACATGGGCTTTCACTGTTTTCTCGCTGGTTCCGCCATGATAACTGCACAAATATCGCCACTACGCTAGCAACGAGCACTCCTTTCACTGCGGGCGTGTAGCAGTTCTCGCCGTAAAGCAAGACCGACTCTCGCGATGCACACGAGACTACTGAGCCTGTGTGTGTGCAAGTGCGGTATTTCCCCCACAGACCACCAGGGCGGCCGAGAAAACCTTAGTTCAACCTGAAATGACTCATTTAATCATCCAAAACGGTATGAAACATATTAATTAACTGAAAAATGTTGCATAGTATGCCTTTTAAAGGACAGGTGTGCAGTGTACAAAAATAGTTGATAACAGATTCTCCCACTTGAGCTGTGGATCTTTGCAGCTTCTGCAGAGTTACCATGAACCTCTTGCTGCTTCTCTAATTAATGCTCTCCTTTTTCGGCCTGTGGAGGTGGATGGCCACTTTGAGGTAGATTCCCAGTTGATCCATGCTCTTTCCATTTCCTGAAAACGGATTGAACTCCTCTTTGAGATGTAGCTTAGTCCCACTAAACTTCTCCCCAACTTTATTCCTGATCTGTCTTTTGTGCTTTGTGTTGGTTTAGCTCATAGCATATAGACGTTTGTGGTTGTAATGTGTGTCAAAAGGTGAAAGTGGTCAAGGTGAATGAATACTTTTGCTAAAGCACTGTGGTTTCCCAGGAGACTCTTCAAAATATTCCAAGAAAATGCCCATTCTGAAGCTTCCTAACCGCAGTGTGCCACAAACAAAGTGAATTGAGATTTGTACATGTGTGTTTGCACAGGAGTGCCTCCGGTCAACCTGCTGGCTCAGAATTTCGGAGGACTGAACCTCAGCTCGCCGCCTCACGTGACTCCCATCAGACCACCAGCCAATCCCATGATGGCAGGCGGTGCCATGACGATGGGCGTGCCTGCCTCCCTGGGTGTGGGCATGCCGCCTTCCATGGCCACAGGTTTGCAGGGTGGCATTCCCGTAAACCAAGGCATGATGGGAATGAACATAAGCATGAATATGGGCATGGCGGCCCCTGTGATGATGGGTGGCATGGCAAGCATGGGGGTGCCAGGAGTAGGAATGGGCCTGAGTCACTCCATCAGCCCAGCGGTGGTCCCGCCCAAACAAGATGCCTTCGCTAACTTTGGCAGTTTTGGGAAATGAAGGTTAGCAGTCTGGACGTGTGAGTGTGTGTGTGTGTGTGTGTGTGTGAGTGAGCATGAATGTGTGAAACTGCGAGCAAATGAACTACAGAAGGACTTTGCTGTACTTGAAGACAACCTTGCATGTCTCACTGTCTGCCTCCGCTCTTCGGTGAGCTGGCACCAGTGATCTTTCATCATCTCGGTCCAATGGCACCATCTACGTGAAAGTGCGGCACGCGCCGATTCTCCACAGAGGAAACCAGAGGGGGGCGCGAAGGTGTCAGTACATAATCGGTCATCGTTACTTCCCTTTACTGGAAAAATCATTGTCTTCACGTGAGATTTTCTAAAACCGCATATATCTTCCTTCATTCTGTTATTCTCTGCACAAAGAATTCAGTCTAACTAAAACGGCGCTGAGGCCTTAATTTTGCATAGTAGGTGAGAAATTCAGTTGGTATTTTGCTGTCCTAATTTCATAATTTTTTTTACATTTATTTACATTTTTGTTGAGATTTTTAACATAACAAAAACATATAAACTACAGCACCGACTGAACAAAACAGCAAAACTTCACCATGTACGCGCTCCAATCAAAATTCCTAGGTTATAAAATCCAAGCTGACTCTGCTAAGCCCTTTTCAGACATGAAACATGCCAAACTTTTGTTTGGTTTTGTATATTCTGCACCAGACAGCTTCATTCACACATGTCCGGGTTTGTTTATGTTGACCATTCATGTAACGTTGGTGGTTGCGGGTCAAAGCTCAGCCGCATTTCAGTGCCTCCTACTTCCATTTTGTACCAGTAAACAAACCATTGCTTACCCATAGCTAAGCCGTATGAATTTATTTCCCACTGTATTAGAGCAATGTTCAGAAACTATAGACTTTAAAGGTCACATCCGATATAGTTTAAATGAGTTATATATAATTATCGGAAAACTTTGTGTCATAGTCTGTTTGTGTTTATTTTGTCACTAGAATATGACAAATTAAGGTCTCTGATTAAACCAAATGAACTCTAATTTGGTTAATAATTGACCTCATGCTGGTACAGGATGTTTATTAGGGTCATGTGACTAAAAAAAAACAGTTTCACCCCCACATGCTTAAATCATAGCATATGTGTCTATTTGTCACTGTGGATAAGAATTTTCACGATTATGGGGATTCATTTTCATAAAACCACTGAAGTATCATACAGAATTTAGTGTAGGACTTTGTATCTTCTACACATTACCATAATACTATTTTGCAGTATGAAGCAATTGGATTATGATCCCTGATGATAAAAAAACAACAACAAACAAACCAAAAGAAACCCTTAAGTGGCCTCTTGCAGTTTGCCATTTTTTGGAGACATTTAACCACGTTTACATGATACTATGGGGAGAATATAGAATATTCAGGTACAAAACCTCCCCTCTGGTGGGTACATATTGTTATATGGTCAATATAAAATGTGCCTCATCACACATTTCATACCTAACAAAGTTTGGTAGAAAATGACCAAGGCACCTTGACCTGCCCCATCACTATGAAAACATAGTAGACGATGGGTTTTAGATATTTATGAAGTTAATTTACAGTTTTCTCTTAACCTGCCTGTTAGCAATACAGTATGTCAGGATTCTTACGTTTTGTTACAAAAAAACAGTGGAGAATTGCAACAAGTGAAAAATAATTATAGTTAGAAAGAAGAAGCTTCCGCAGCAGCCATTGAGCAGTTTTAAAATCCATATTTTCTGAGGGGAACAATGTAAAGGTACGGCGTCTTATTGCTGAAAAGAAACCCACTAAATAAGGACGTTTTAATGGTGCTTTCCATTATTCCGAATCTAAACAGGTGCTCGGACATCAGGTTCCCACTCTAACTGCTAATGCAATGGAAAACCAGCAGGATGGTTATGCAGAGTTGACCCTGGTAGTCTTGCTTTTTTTTTACCAGATTCACAGAAATTTGGACTGTTCCCGTCTGAAAGGGGCTTTGCAGCACAGAGAATGCAGGGGCCACAATGAGTCAACTATAACACAGAAATCCTTGCCTGTTCTGCTTGTGCCACACCGTGGTTGAGTTGCTGCTTTATATCTGGACCCAGACGAGCCCGTTTCTTTATTTCTCTTTTATGTGATCTAATTTCTTTTTTATCGGCTTGTTGCATTACAATATTTGGACAGGTACTGTTGAATGATCCTTGTGTTGATTTCTGACTGCATTTACCACCTTGCCGTCTGATAAAGGCCCAGTCAGTGTTCTATTAGAGTGCTACTGACTTATTTTGTCTTTATGCAACTCCTGTTGCTTCAGTGTTGCTTTCTGACCCACATACATCAATAATGTGTCATTAACCTTTTTGCATACAAACCGTTTTTTATGCATCGAGCTAAGGAAGCACTTTTCTATCAGCTTTGGTGGAAAAAGAGTCACCAGAACAGCATAAGCTGCAACATTACTTCTATGTTTACAGCGGATTCTGGGAAATACCTCTGACGTGAACCTTGAGTTGGAAATTATTTTTGCCAGCAAACATTTTTCACCTGCACCTCGCAATCCATTGGTTAGAGAGGACACTCCTCAACATTTGATACAGATTGAATAGGCTGGAGACCAATCCAAAGGGTTTGGGGTGACATTTGTGTGAGAAATGGATGACTGGGTGTTTGTGACTTTATGTATGAGTACAAGTTTCCTCTGTTTGATGTACAAACACAGCTACGCAGAGCCTCTTGTCATTTTCTGAGGCACCGCCCTCCAAATGACCAAATCTTTATTTTGTTACTCAGAATTATAATTCCATAGGTTTTAGTTTAATATTTTATTAGTTGTAATGTTATGTTCACAGGGGAGAATCGCAGCTACCGTGATTTAGTTTACTTGAATCATGTTTTTTTTTTTTTTTTTCTTCACAGATCTTTTGATTTGATTACTGTATATTTTCTGTACTTCATTCAACATTAAATTAAATTATAACATTAAACAGTTGGGTTCCTCATTTTTCTCACCTATACATTCATGAAAACTGTGTCTAAGACACCCAACGATAACCAGTGTGTTTTGGTGTCATATTTACATGCGTAATATAAATTTTAACAATAATGAACAATTCAAGTAACATGAATAAACTATAGAAACTGAAGAAAATATCTTTTTAAGACGATCAAAACAATGTGTAAAAAAAAAAAGACTTTCTTGACAGGAGTAAATTAAACAACTCCCAGATTTATACTGAATTAAAATAGCTAGAATCGCTGTTGTGTCACATCAGCTTTTGCTACAAGACCATAACTACAATAAGAAGGAGTTTGCACAAAGTTGCCTTCTATGAGAGATATGCATTCTAAGCAAAATGTGAAAAACCGACCAAAGGTTGCTAGAGAGAACATAGGCTAGAAGTTCTGGTTTAATGTTTTTTTTTTTTTTTTTTTAATAGATGGGTATTAATTGATTTATTTGGACACCAGAACCGATGGCGTGTTTGGCATTAACCAAATTCAGCATTCTTGGACAATGATCTCATACATACTGTGAAGCACAGAGTTGGAGTGTTAATAGTTTGGGGAAACATTGCTTCAGCAGGAACTAACCAGCACAGCATCATAGAATCAACCTTGAATTCTACCGATTAACAGAGGGTGCAAAGTCTGAGAACGTCTGTAAAAAAAAAAAAAAAAAAAAAACAGAAAAGCTGAAGCGGAATTAAACCCTGCAATATAACAAATCCCCTTTGTCCAGTGACTGAAAACTTTTTAAACTGCCTTTAGCACTCTTTATTGTTTTGCACAGTCTTAATGAGTAACATTTATGTAGCTATGTAGAACATTTATTATGAGTAATCAGGATTGTTTGTAAAGGTAGAGGTTGTCATAATAACTGGTGTAATAGAAAGGTCCTTGTGGATAATGAATGTTTTAATCATCAACCGTGTACATCCAACAGCTGTGGATGCTTGTTTTTTTTTTTAAAACGTTCGATTTACACGGTTGTCACGGAAACCAAATTTTTTTTTTTTTTTTATATTTTGTTTGAGTACATTCAGAGTTCAAAGACAAACAAATTCAAACACGTTAACTGATGGAGTAGGTTGGTGTCGCCGCTATTGAATCCGAGCTCTACACTTAACGACAAAAATTTTAAGAAAGAAAGAAAAAAACCATACTGTCTTAAGAAAACAGAGACAGGAAGTACCGGAACTTGATGCTCGCGCAGCAGCTTTTTTAGGAGGGCAGTGCGGCAACGTAACTTCAATCGATTAAGTTTTTTCCCCCCCTCGAGACAACACTGTGTAACGGATAATAGCCCAGGTGAGTAACCATAAAAATAGTTTTAATTAAATATCTGGCTCCAGGTGTTTACTTTGTAAACACGTAGCTACATTCTGACTCCAGAGGGCGCTATTGCGTAAGCACGCTGTTGACATCCGAAGCTAAACTGAAACTTAGATGTGGGACCACTGAGCCATAGACATTATATATATATATATATATATATATATATATATATATATATATATATATAGGGGGGGGCTATATAAATTATATATATATATATATAACTCAATAATCATACTATATACTATATATATCATCCTCTACATATATCAATATATCGTATCTCATATACTATACTATACTCTCTATAGTCTCTACTATATATATAATATCTATACTATCTATATATATATATATTAATGTCGATGGCTCAGTGGTCCCACATCTAAGTTTCAGTTGGGAGCTTCGGAATGTCAACAGGCGTGCGTACGCAATAGCGTAAGCACGCAGTGCTAAAGGGCAGGTTAAAAAGTTTTCAGGCCACTGGACAAAGGGGAAATTGTTATATTGCAGGGTTTAATTCCGCTTCAGCTTTTCTGTTTTTTTTTTTTTTTTTTTTACAGACGTTCTCAGACTTTGCACCCTCTGTTAATCGGTAGAATTCAAGGTTGATTATATATATATATATATATATATATATATATATATATATATATATATAAAATAACACAGCTATTTGTTTGTCTTATTTATATTACTTGAAAATCTATATATGCACATCTATGTCTAAATACAGTAGTCTGTACTGTATGCAAGCTAAAAACCTTGAAAAAGAATGGTCTTGCACAGCTTTTTCCTAGTTGCCACTCTGCAGCTTTAGTGTGTCCAGTTTTGCAACATGGTGCAGCCTTAGTTATAGAAGGCAGATACAAGTAGTGAATCAGCCCGAATACATTTTCATGCAGCACAGGAATGAGGCATCTTCTCTGATCCACGTTCACTACATCAGAACTTAACTTTTTTTCTGCCACATACAATATGGCGGTGACGTTGACGTGCGAACCTGCGCCCTATGACGCGTCTACGTATATGATGTCTGTGCACTGAGCTATATTATACACTGGAGTGCTGTTTTTGCCAAAAAACTGAAGTCACTGGCCGCCATGTTGCTACTCCCTACTCTCACAGAATCCCATAGGATTTGGTTTCAACAACAAGCAGTTTTCTGGCTGTGTGAAAACGTTTCATAGGTAATTTTATAGTCAGTGGATGTACTAACACTATCAACTACTAGGAAATAATAATACATGTTATTCATATTAAATATATATATGTATATATAAGTATATGTATAGATGTATATATATGTATAAATATATGTCAATATATGTTTTTGTATATTGTTACTTATATATTTGTAAATGTTATATATATATATATATATATATATATATATATATATATATATATATATATATATATATATATATATATATAATTAAATAAAATGCAAAATATTTCAGCACATGACTTTCTCAGTACTTGATAGTTTTAGAACATAGCATAAAAGTATATGGCATTTGACATTTTAAAAGTTTTAAGCCCCCCCTGAACATGAGAAAATCCTCGTTATTCCATGCTGTAGCACACATATTCCCTAGTTACTGAGGGGAAAATAGGGAGTACCAATATGGCGGCCGGTGGCTTCAAAGCGACTCGTTCTAACAGCGGGCGATTAGCACTCCAGTGTATAATACAGCTCAGTGTGTGGGACACATTGTGTGCGAAACCCGTGAACACAAATAACTGTTACCATGGTGTGGAAAGTGTTAACATGAGAAGTTCTTTCCTGTTCAGTATGCTGCAGACGGGTCAAGCTGGAGCATTCCTGACCTCACCTCCAGGAGCTGGTCCAGTCACCAGTTTTACCATTCCGCCATCAGAGAACGGTACCTTACACTGAAACATAAGAACATTAATAAAAAACTATAAGAATAATCAATAAAAGAAGGGAAAAAAATTATTTGGCACCACTGACTAGAACACAAAAAAAGACACTGAATTATTCATGTTTTTCATGGCTTTGACATCAACCTGGTCTAAAGATAGTCATTTGGCTCTAATCTCACGTATTTACAAACCAATTTTAATTATTTAGTATTGTTCTATCTATGTATCTTAATAAATCAGAATGTCATTTAAATATTTTTTGTGTAATGAGATTGACTGTCTATCTCCATATAGATTCACTCCTCTGACAGATTCTTCAAGCGTTTATAGATATCAATTTTGATTGATTATGGCTTCCAGCTAACACAAAGTTTCCCAAATTCAGTTTCTGAGAAAATTTGAATATTATATGATCCCAAAAATACAGTACAGAAATGTCTGTCTATACTGAAATGTATGTCCTTGTACTGTATTGCATACATTTAATGCTTGATCAGGCCTTATTTTGCCTTCATTATTGCATCAGGGCAAAATAGTATTGTGGCATTCAGCCTGACACAACAGAGGTGTTAATAGCTTCATTTAAAGAAGTGTCTCATCCCAGCTGTCTAGAGCTTGTCTGCATTGTTGTGTCTGGTGCCACTCATCTTTCTTAAGATAATACACCATTGATTCTCAATAGGGTTTCGGTCAGGCCGGTTTGCTGACCAGTCAAGCACAGCGATACCAGTCGGGTTCTGGTACTTTTAAAACTGCAGTCAAAAAGTGGCTCCTCCGCTGGAAAAAGAACGGTTCAAATGAATTGAAAACCCAAATTAAAATGGATTCTTTACAATGGGGAGTGTATACTATAACAACTTCTTGACCAACACTGTATCAGCCCCTGCAAAGCATAAAAAACAACAACAACATGCAGAACAGGGTAGGGTCATCCCAGTAGACCCAAACATATTTTAAAGTGATACATTATACAATGGATGTAAGAAATGTACCTTCTTTGTACCTTCTATATATATATATATATATATATATATATATATATATATATATATAGAACTAATGCATTGCTGGAGCATCTTGTGCAGAGGTTGGTAGAATATAGCCAAAAATTGTACTCAAGTAAGAGTAGGACTACTTCAATATATTATTACTCAAGTAAAAGTAAAAAGTTACTCAAGTAAGAGTAAAAAAGTATTCATTAAGAAGGCTACTTAAGTACTGAATAACTAATCTAATGGATCATTATAATCCCAAATGTCTTCCTCAGATTTCAAGCACATCCAGTTTGTCCAAGAGGACGGACGGGTCAAACGGCCGATGAATGCCTTTTTAGTGTGGTCTCACATCCACAGAGAGGTCTTGCAGGAAGCCTTCCCAGGAATAGTCGGCAATGAAATCAGTGTTCAGCTTGGAAACGAGTGGTTTAAACTCAGCGAGGAACAGAAGAGGCCCTACTATGAAGTAGCTGACAAGCTGAAGAAGCAGCACAGGCAGCAATTCCCTGGTATGAACATTCTGAATGGGGGTCTCAATAACTCATGTTAAATATTGAATTCAAACTCTCTCCGTCTTCTAGAAAGGTAATCTGTGGAAGAAAGTGGATGATGTAACTCTTGATTGCCCCTCTCTTTGCCTCTCACTTTTATGCCAGATTACGAGTATTGCCCCAGAAAAAGAAAATTCAGAGAGCAAGCTTTAGAAGGAAAACATGGCCAAACGTCAGGACAACAGCAGGGCTCAAATGTCCCCTTTGTCTCACAAATAACACCCTCGTGTCAGCCGGACTTCCTGGACCCGATTCCCTTGGGTCCATCTGTTGTGCCTTATTCAGTCTGCTATGATCCCTGTTTGCCTTTTAACCTCCATCATCCAGCAGCTACCCACCCCATGGGCCAGAGCCAGAGTTTAAGGTTAGGTATTATGTTTCTCATAGCTAGATTTAGAAACGTTTTACACATCCTGGCTTTAATGTATTCAGATGCGAATCAACCATGTAATGATAGACAGTTAAATGTATTTATTCATTTGTGCTTTTACAGCCCACAATTTGACAGGAGCCAGATGGAGGAGATGACGAACATCAACCAGAGTTATTGGCAGGGTGGAGCTGTTGGGCCGTCTCCCTTTGATCCGAATCATTACACAGCTGGCCTCTACCAAGAAGTCATTCTTGGCTCTAACATGAATTCAGTGTTGGGTGATGTTGTCACCTTTCAACAAGACTGCCTTTAAACAGTGTGGGGTGTTTATGTGCCAGCATGAGGGTGATGTGGGCAGAGAGACACATTGGCACCACTCTTTTGATGTGTTGTTTACATGTAATTAAATAAAAGGTTCCCTAATTGTTCACAGTTTGTAAATTTTTCACGTCACAATTCCTTGTGGTTAAATTTCCAGAGCTCATGAATACTTTTTAGACATTTTTTTTTTAAGGAAAAACACAGACTTTGACTTTGTGGCAGATGCTTCAACTGTGTGTTGGTTGGAAATGAAGAACCTGAAAAAAAAAACCTTTGAAGAAAGAGGATAGGTGATGCACAAACGAATGAACAGACAAATCGATGGATGGATGAGGCAAAAGTTAATAGATGGATGAGTAGAAACTGCAAATTCTGTCATATAATTGCTGCCCCAGTATATTATAAAATAACTGATTTTGAATAATAACAAAACATTCATTGAGGAGTGCCCCCCCCCCCCCTTTCCCCCGCCTTACATAATTAAAACGAATCAGGAAGAAACTTTAAAACCTTCCAGTTTTGTTAGGAGGGTTTATTTGATAAAATATTTCTTGAAGTGCATTTGCAACATCAGTTCCTTTAGTAATAATAAATGAACAGTGCTAACTTTTAATAAAACGGAGCACGAATCACGCCCCACGCTGAACAAAGATAAAGCGATAAATGGACACCAATGATCATAGACATCATATACGTAGACGCGTCATAGGGCGCAGGTTCGCACGTCAACGTCACCGCCATTTTGTATGTGGCAGAAAAAAGTCGAGTTCTGTTATTGTGAACGTGAATCAGAAAAGATGCCTCACTCCTGTGCTGCAATAAATACACACACACACGCATATATATATATATATATATATATATATATATATATATATATATATATATATATATATATATATATATATATATATATATATATATATGTATGTATGTGTGTGTGTTTATGTGTTATGAATAATAGGATAAATGTGTTAAATCTAAACATTGTGGTCTTCATTATTTCATAAACCCGTGTCACATGTGAACCTTTAGGAACAGACTTTTTGGGTGAGTATTAAAGAGGTAAAATTAATAATATGAGGAAAAAAAAGTCCTAAAGTAAAAATAAATTAACAAACACAAAAGTGATAATGTTATGATAAAAACATCATATTATGAGAATTAAGGGGGAACATTTCCAGAATAATCACAGTTTGCAGAATTATTTCACTCCTGGAGTAATAGGGCCAGGTTAGATTATTTTAATTATTTTTATTCTTTAGGAGAATAAATTCAGGAGAATGAAGCTAAAGGGATACGAAAATAAACTTGTAATATTACAAAAAAGAAATACTACGAATACAAAGTATATTCAGAGATTAAAGTCCCTCTGATACTGTTTAAGTGACTGAGTAACTGCCGATTTGCCACATTTAAGATGGCGGACGCTCTGACGCATCGCAGCATAGGCAGAACCCGCCCAATGACGCGTCTACTCTTATATTATGTCTATGCCAATGATCACTTAGACGGATGGATCGCGAGAAAAATCGTGTCCAACCACAGAGCGCGTACTTTGAACCAGACCGTTATTGACGTCGACAATTAGCCAATAGAAACAGGGGATTTCTTCGTGTGGGCGTCACCAGGAAGAGTTTGGTTACACTTTCCTGTAATGGCGGACCAGACAGAGAGCGAAACTCTTGGGTTTAACGACAGCAGGTCAGATATGAGAAAAATAAGAGTTTACTACAAAAGTGTCAAAGTGTAGCATCAGATGTAGGCGTAGATTTTATATGCACGTGCTCGGTGATGCTTACGACTGAAACGTTTTGCGTCTTTACTTGTGAATGTAGCCACGGAAGCTAACTAGCTTGTAGCTAATTAGCCTTATGTTGCGCCTCTAACACGCGGTAAACAGACGCCTTTCTAATCCTGAACCCACTGTCAAATGCAAAGCCCTGCCTTGTTTTCAAGAGAAACGTGTATTTACCTCCAAAAGTAAATCAGACAGGAAACTAACGTGTAGGTAAACACCAGTATGCTCTGTGTATTGAATGAACTGGGTGGCTGTTAGCATGATTAGCAAGACGCGACATCCCTATGGTTGATTTTTGTTTAGGTTTATCTGTATGACCTGTAGGAATTCAGCATATAAATACGTGGGTTGATTGCATTTCTTTAGCGTGTTTCTGAAACCAAATTACAAGAAACGCATAAAGCAAAACATTTCCACGCACACGTTTGTATTGTGTAGCTTATTTCGGTGTAACACAAATGTGTGTGTATAGCTCTATGGTTTTGCTGTATTGTCTGCAGGTTTAAAACGTTACCAGTCTCTAGTTTGGAAAATCTACACTGATTCATTTAATTCTAATACACTTTAATGCGAAACATGCAAATGCGCTTTAGGTCTACCTATATCGGTTTTAGAAAAATACACTTTACGTTTTTGTTTCTGCTATATTATCTTATAATAGATTCTGGGAAGATAAAGAAATGATCTGCATCGATATGTTTGCAAATTGTCGCTATAGCGTGACTGATTTTGTAGTGATTCGTAGATCGGAGCTTTTGTAGTCAATTTACAATCTCCAATAAAAAAAAATAAAAAATAAAAAAAGACCTGACTTCCTAATACTGATTTTTTTATCTGAATAACAATTTCTCTTGAAGGGATGTTAATACCTTTTTAACTTTCTGGACAATTCAAACATGTATCTGTCTTTACAGACAGATACACATCTGTACATGTAGACTAAAATGGTTATTGGACAGAGGTGTCTATAAATGAAACCCAACTAAAAAGAGTTAAACCATACCTCTTTAGCTCACTTTAAGCTTTTTCCCCCACACACTTGAAAGAGGTAAATGTGCGCCATATCACAGCAGTCAGCATTAAACTACTCTATGTATAAACAGGATTTTACTAATCTGTCTAAACGGAGGCACGTTTTAAACTGCCTTTATCACTTTATATTGTTGTTTTGCACAGTCAGCCTTACTGAGTACATTTATGTAGCTAGCATAGCTAACTTTAAACATTAGTGTCTGTGTATTCCCTTTAGAGCGTTTAGACCTAACCCTGGCTGTTGGATTTCCAAAAGACCTCCCAGTATTACCTAAAACACCATGTACCGTTATGATAAATGACAAATAAAACAGAGAAGCCTTGCTTTGAAACTCTGAGCTGCCTTCTAATAGTTTAAAAGCAGCAGTGTGAATGAACAGCTGGCATGCATCCATAGAACGTAGTTTCCTTTCTGGAAGATTGTTGCACCTTTTGTGTCCCATCTGAGCTCGTCTGCTGAACTCGTTAACACCTCAATAATATGAAAAATGGCAGACCGCCTTCAGCGTTGCTTTGTAGAGATTTGGTGTTCTTAGTATTGTGCCGTGAAGAGCTGCTCCTCGATGCATCAAACCCGTTTACTGTATTGTCATTTATTCTGTGATTGACCAGAATGGCGCAGCAGGCAGCGCGGTTCCGCAGCCCTGCCCCTGCCGCAGCCCCTGCACCGACGCCAGCCCAGACCCCAGTTTTACGAGGCCCCCCGCCGCTCCTTAGGCCACCGCCTCCTCCGTTTGGGATGATGAGGGGACCTCCACCAAGACCCCCGTTTGCACGACCCCCCTTTGACCCAAACATGCCACCCATCCCACCACCGGGAGGCATGCCACCACCCATTGGACCTCCTCACCTCCAGGTGAATGTTTTACATTTGTCTGCAACGTTAGCGCGTTTTTCTATGATGCAGTGTTGGGCTTGCATCACACTAATAGGGTGTTGTGTGGGGAATGTTTTTTATTCTGTGCTAATACATCCGCGTTACACATAAGCTACTACCGTGCCTTAGCCATGTTCTCTCAGTTTCATCATTCTGCCAGTTTTCATTTTCTTGCACCTCTTCGCAAAATCCACAACAAAAACATGATTGTTTCAGCCCTTTTTATGTATTTGTTTTATACTATTCTATAGTCATAGTGTATACCATATGTCAGTCATTAGAATGCAAGTCTAACATGTTATGATAAAGGTTTACATAATGATTGTGTATTATAATTTGAGGTGGTTAATTTTTATCGCTTTGCTTGCCAACAATCAGCAGCAGATGCAATGAAACTAGTTTCTTGTCTGTCACATCGTTATGTTATTCGGTAGTAAAAAAAGCCATTTATTTTCTATGTGAAAGACTGTTGATGCTAGTTATGATTAGATATTTTTAATACAGATTAAAAATCTCCAATCTCTAGATACAGATTATTTTGACATCAGGCAAACCGGTACCCGAAACGCTGGGCCGTTTTTTGTTTGTTTTTTGGTGGGGGGGACTTTTGGCAAATCGCCTAGTCTGTCTGTTGGAAACAAAAATCCATCTTCCTGAGTCCATCAATAAAATGGCTGCTTTATACTTGAAAAACACGTTTACCCCCACATGAATGGACCATAAGCAGACCCCAAATATAATAAAATTAAAATTGAATAAAGTTATGCTCAAAAATATTCTAAACTCTGGCATATCTAGATTTTAAAAAGATTTTCATTCAATCAAGAAGTAGAAAGGAAGAGAAGCAGGCAGCCTTCAAAATATAACCATGTATAAATTTACACGATGGATACAGAAACATAAAGAGAGACAGAATTCCTAGGGGAAACCCTAAATACTTCAAGGCCTTTCTGCTGCAAATTAACTTTCTAAAATTTCTAAACAGCAATATAACATAATATATATATTTTTTACGCCAGGTCATCAATGCAAAGTATCTTCCTGACAACATCTTCTGTTTGATTTATATATTAAATTTAATTTGAGAGAGAGAGAGAGAGAGAGTTCATGTTCATACATGAGTCTTCATGTCAACGCGCACTCGCGCAGCGGTGGCAGGGGGCCAGCTGGAGATCAAACATGGGTTTTTAGACTGTGGGAAAGGAGTTTTATACCAACTTTAAGCGCCTCTACCACAATTAAGAAATAAATAAAAAATTTAATCAATTTAATTTTCAGTGAGTGAAAGCAAAAACCCGGCACTGCTCGGCTGCCCCGTTCTCAGGGGGAAACAGAGCTGTCTCCTCCCGCTCACAGTGACAGAGGCAGACATTTAAAGGGCAAATAGAGCTAAATTAGATGGTTAAAAATACAATAAAAGTTGAAAACTTACTGTTGTTGTTGTTGCCAACCAGTCTGACATTACCAGCCAGTCTGCCAGGGAGGCAGTGGCAACATATGCGCGTCACGTGACGTCAAAGCATGGCGTCTGAATGCGCTAATGGACCGGCATCCATTAGCGCATCGGCCGATACCGATCTGAGACAAAAACGCAAATATCGGCTAAAAATATCGGCCGGCTGATTATATCGGTCAACCTTTAGTTATGACTATAAAAAAAGACTCCACTGGTTGCTTTATCACTTTTTATATTCAGTGTTGATAAAATTGTGTTCGAGGTGTTCCTTAGTGTTAACAGAAATTTATACCAAATGTTTTCTTTTAATCGTTTTTTATTATTCTGTTATCCAGCAAGAAAAAAAAGATATGTAAAAGGCTTTTGCTCTTTCCTCTCTGGTGCTTCTCTCAAGCATATGAGAGAAGGATATGACTTGGCATATTTGACAATCTCTGGCTTTTACACTAATTGATAAATGCGTTTAAGTTTCTCTTTCAATGCCAGCATTATTATTAGTTATTAACTGATTTTTAGACTATTCTATTTGCTGCAATGTCATGTTTTGTTGGGGGTTGTCATTAGCAAAGACTTTGAAAGCTAAATGCCGTGTTGTATCTTTTTCTGCAGAGACCCCCTTTTCTTCCTCCTCCCATTGGCAACCTGCCACCTCCTCCAGGGATGCTGTTTCCTCCGGGAATGCCTCCTGTTCCTGCGTCTGGAAGCCCGGCTCTCACTCCTACAGAGGAAATCTGGGTAGAGAACAAGACTTCGGAGGGAAAGGTAGGATGGGAACTCCCATCAGCATTACACTCTTTTTTTGTTTTGTTTATTAATTTCTAAAAAAGACTAAGGACTTGACTGCAATTATATATTTTTTTTTTCGAAAGGTTACTTGTAAATAAAAATGGCTTAAATCAGCCACCGATGCTTATATAAGGGCTTAAGGACAGGTGTGTTGTTTTTTTTTTGTTACACCACATGTATACAGTTAAACTAGTGAAACACTCTTATTTAACGGTCCTAAATGTTTTGGCTGTGTTCTGTTGAAATTATATAACAATTAAGGGCCATTTGCTCTTTAATAGCAGTGATTGATGCATAATTAGAGAAGATGCGTTCTAATTAATCTAAACAGTGGTCTCTAGATCTTACATCAGTACTTGAAACGGTAAAGATTTACCAACTGATTTTCAACCTTTTCTATAGGTTTGCCCTTCTGATACTGATTTGATTTGCTTTCCAGTTTTTCTTTAAGAACTTTAATTTTAGAGGATGTAAGAACAGCATTAATTCAATTCAATTTCAATTCAATTTTATTTATATAGCGCCAATTCATGAAACATGTCATCTCGAGGCACTTTACAAAGTCAAAATCAGTCAGATTATACAGATTGGTCAAAAATTTCCTATATAAGGGAACCAGTTGATTGCTTCAAAGTCCCGACAAGCAGCATTCACTCTTGAAAGAGCATAGAGCCACTGGGAGAGTCGTCTGCATTGTCCATGGCTTTGCTGCAATCCCTCATACTGAGCAACCATGAAGCGACAGTGGAAAGAAAAACCACCCATTAGCGGGAAGGAAAACCTCCGGCAGAACTGGACTCGGTATGAACGGTCATCTGCCTCGACCGACTGGGGGTTACAGAAGACAGAGCAGAGACACAACAAGACAGATAAACAAGCACAGAAGCACACATTAAAAACATTTGTCGTAAGCTTCACCATTTATAATAGGTTTTTTCCTAAAAAAAACCTTCGAAATGTAAAGAAATGCCCAATAAATACTCAGGTTTTAGAATATGTTTGTAAAGAAAAGTGGGGGAGGGACTTGGTAAGTAAAACAGATTTCACAGATCCCTGCATCTTTCCTAAGCTTGTAAATAACAGATACTTAGTTTATTTTGATTTCTCAGTAAATGCCTCATCTCCTCCTCAGACATATTACTATAACGCCCGGACCAGGGAGTCGTCATGGAGCAAACCGGACAATGTGAAGATAATCCAGCAGTCTGAACTCAACCCTCTCCTGGTAGCGGGGGCTTCAGCTGGTGGTTCGGGGGCAAACGTGGGAGCGAGCGGGGCCGCTAGCAACAACAGCGGCAACACGGCCGCCAGCTCAGCGCCAGCCGCCTCCCCCACTCAGACCCCGGCCTCTACCCCAACCCACACGCTCACCTCCAGCGCAGGCCCCACCACCACCCCCTCACCCTCCGCGACCATCGCAGGTAAACCGCCGAGCTCCAGCCACGCCGGCGTGTTGGCGCACGCTGACGCAAAGCCTAAGCTCCCTCCTTTGCTTTTGTGTTCCTGTTCCTCACAGCCACCGTTGTAGCAGACCTCCCTCCCGTCGCCACAGTGAGTTCGTCTGTTTCCGTGTCGCCGGTCACCGTGGTGACCGTTTCCACGGTGCCGTCACCTGTCACAGCAGTCCAGACGGTCCCTCTGCTGCCAGCGGCCTTGCCTCACAGTGTGGCCCAGCCCACTGCAGCCATACCTGCCTTCCCACCCGTCATGGTGCCACCGTTCCGGGTGCCTTTGCCAGGCATGCACATCCCGCTACCAGGTGAGAGCCACGCCCGCTAGCTGAAAAGCCGGTACTCTAGTGGTTCTGGAATACAGACTGGATTATTGTTTGTTTATTGCTCTGGGTTTCTGGATAAATTATAAATGTTTTTGTCTTGTTTGCAAATGTTGCTTCGTGGCTTATTGTAGAACTGCAGCAGAGTTCTAGAGGTCCTAGTCCCAATGAAACGTTTGGTGCTGGTGCAATACCCTGAAAACATACCCCTAAAGGTTTTTTTTTTTACATTGCATTCAAAAACTTCCTTGTATTTTATGTAGGGCTGAACAATTAATCGCATTTTCAATATAAACGCGATTTAAAAAAAAAAACAATTTCTAAATCGCAGAGGTCTGCAATTTTTGGTTATGTAACAATTAGTGAATTAGACACGTCCATTAGGCGTCAGTAAAATGTTTGAAGTGGGTTTGCCTCCACATGGAAAGGAAGACAGTTGCAGCAGTGAGATAATCTAATTTTATTACTTGTTTTAGAGTTTGTATAATCATACATAGCATTAAGTACTGGTCAATCAGTTTAATACATTGACTTGCTTGTTGGTTGCACTTTATGTTCAACAAAGATTGATCAATTAAAAGCTGTTCTCTTGAACAATATTCTGATTTATAAAAACATTAAAAGTTGTTTGTTTTAAATAGTCCTTGTTTACAAACATCTTTATCTAGAGGCCATTTTTGTTGCTTGTGGTTAATGCAGAAAAAAGTCAAAATTGCAATTTTGGCTGAAATATATTTTCAACCAAACGCAGAACGCAATCATTTCTGCACCTAGTTTAGATGCTGTGGGTCTTTTAGCAACTAATCCGCACGGAGAGGAAACAAATTGATTTGTTGTTTTGTATATGTTTAAAAAGACATGATAAATTAAATCACAATATTAAGATAAAAAATCGCAATTAGATTATTTTTTTTAAATCGTTCAGCCCTAATTTTATGTAATAAAACAACACAAATTATTGTACCGGATGGGGGAGTCTAGTTTTCAGAAAGAATTTAAGTAAAAATGCTTTATATTCAGACCTTTTTTTTTTATTTCCTCTGAACAACATCCAGTACAACTTGTTGCCTTCAGAGGTCTGCAAATTGGAAAATAGTCAAGTTGCGTATTTTAGTCTGAATATCAAGTCTTCAGCAGGGGACAGGGAAGGTGAATGAAGGAAAGCACAGGGCAATCATGTCCTGTTAGAGGCTGCTAAAGGGTTAAGATTGAGGCGAGCCTCCAATAGGACGACAACATACAGGCCGAGCTACAGTGAAATGGTTTAGATCCTGTTGGAATGGCCCAGTCAAAGTCCAGTACCCATATTCACACAGATTCCTAAGACTAAAAATGGTTCTTAGTGACATTTTAAGGTTGGTTCACACGGCAGGATTTTTAAGCCTGATTTTCACCCTGATCTCCCGCTTCCAAGAGGCGGCGATTATCGGCGTGTCTCTAAAGAGATCATCCTGCTGTGTTTGGTGTGTTGAGAGCGATCGGTTCCGCTCGGAAGATGTGGGGACCGCTCCGACCTCAAATCAGGGACATTGATCATGTTGGGTTGTTTTGCCAGTGTGCGGCGTCCTTTTTGTCCTCTGAGGACAAATGAGCACGCAGCCTGTTGAATGTGGCGTGTAGCCAATCAGAAAGCGAGGTGAGGGATTCCCAGAGAGAAACAACAACAACTCGCCTCCATTTCTTAGTGCAGCAAGGATAGAGGCCCCGGTCACGCTTCTTTAACCAGCGCCTTTTGTTTTTATGTTTTTTTTCTGTTAAAATTGGTCCACAAAATATCACCATTATTCTTCCTGGTCGTCTGTATTTATTTACTCTGAACCCACGTTTGATCTTGAGAGGATTCGCAAGATTTCCCGACTGACATCTGAAGGATCTTAAGCTAAGTCCGTTCGTGTGTGTTGTGCTCGCCGTCTGACCACACTCTGTACGGGCTAATCTATTTTATCTAGGAATTTCTTTATCATTACATGTGGCGTCTCTCAGGTTTTGAAAATCGGCCGACCTTTTTAAAATCCTGCCGTGTGAAGCACCCTTTAGAGAAAATCTTAGAATTTCTAAGAAAATTCTAAGATTTTTCCTAGAATTTTACCTTGACAAAATAAGTTATTCACAAAGCATCTTCGCCTAAACAGTGGAAATAAGCACATAAACTTCTTTAACAATCATACATATATAATATTTAGATGAGAGAAACTTTATAATTCCCATAGGGGGAACTTAATTAGTTTCAGAGGCCCTTCGGGTTGAATGGATGGAGGACAAAAGAATAACAGAACATTTTTGGATAATCACGAATAATAATTGAAGAAACGTACAAAGAATATATATATAAAAAGAGGTTAGAATGTATTTTCTGTACTGCATGATAATTTTAGTAGCTTAAATGGTAGGGCTGTGCATAAAAATCGATATAAAGATTAATATCAATATTTTTAAAAACGATTTAATATCGATATTCTGGCTTTCAATATCGATATACCTCCCAACCTCTAGGGGGCGTTATCACAGCGCAACCATTACAGTTCACAGCGAAGGAGAGCAAGTGAGACGAATTTGTGGAACGGCCGACAGGATTTTAGAAGCTCCTTTGTCCCTAAAATCAGATGTTTGGGCACATTTTTGGTTTCTGTGACACGTTAAATGCATTGAAGCAAATGCACTTTATTTTCCTGTTAATATGTCTGTGATCAATAAATAGAACATAAACATAATATTTGGCTGATTTTGGTTATTGAATCACTGAGCATTAATTCAAAGTAATAAAAATCGATATTGAAATCAAAGCAAGCTGAGCTATGTATCGAGAATCGTACCGTATCGGCTCATCCTAGATGATACCCAGCCCTATTAAATGGTTGGTGTGTAAAAGCACGAAGACGTGCAAAATAAAAGACTCCTTGATCTGCAGCAATGCGTTTTAAACTCACTCTGTATTTGTGCCGTGATCCGGGGACTAATTTACATTTCAACACTCCTCCTCCCAGAGATAAATGGACAGGTGTGCTGCTGTTTAGTTGTTTTTTTTCCATTTTTTCCCTCCATTTCATGTCGGTCATTTTGTCAGATATGACCGCTTCATACAAGCAGGCAATCCCAGTCAAATGCTGACGGGTGACTGCGCATTAATATCAAAAGGATAAGGTAGTAAAATGACTGCTGAGTTAAAATAAGCAAAACAAAATATTGAGGCGGTTCTAAATGACGTGCTTTAAAACATTTTAATGCTGTGACAATACGTTTTGCTAGTTTTCATCATAATGTCGACACACATTTAATTTCTCTCCTTGCATTACTAGGAGCTCATCTGTGTTGTTTTTAAAGCTCTAAAAAGACAGCGTCACACCTCCTCGCTAAGATAAAAATTTCTGTCATCTCCTCGTTCAGACTGGCTCTCAGCAGCGATCCGAATCGCTAAGCTAGAACTCCTAGGTGGGAATTTTTAGGCTAAGATGGGAGCTCTATGGGAGCACTCTTTGTGAAAACAGGTACAGACCTCAATCTGATTGAGAATCTGTGGAAGTACTTGAACAATAATGTTCACAAACGACCTCCACCCAACATGACAGGTCTTGAGCTATTTACCAAGAAACATGGGCAAAAAAAATCTAACTTCAGCGGAGTGCTGGCTCTGAGGGCCGAATGCAGTTAGGTGCTGCACTATTCAAGTTTTTTGAGTCGGAAAAGATTTTAAGTGGTAATTTTTGTGTTGCTCGATGACATAAAATCTCAAGAGAATACTTTAGATTTTTTTATTATTTTTTTTTTTGGAGTGTGAGAAAACGAGTAAGTGCACGAGGTCCGGATAAGGCAAGGCGCCGCAGATTTCAAAGTTGTTGTTTTTTTTTTTTTGTTTTTTTTTTTTTTGTTTTGGGCAGGCATTCCTTAGCCTGAACAAAATTAACCAGGTAGCCAGCAACTGTGGTATCTAGTTTCTCTTGGTCTAATATAAAATGGGAAAACGGCCCCTTCGTGTTGTTTCAGTTGCTTTGTAAGAATTAAATTATGTTTAATCCCTGTCACATAGGAGGGGATGGCTTTTTAGCTGATCATGACGTTTATATTATATATATATTAATTTGTTTATTTTTTACGCTGCAATGTACTTAGGTGTAAATTAAATAATGTCACAGATTCAGAAATAGGACATAGTGCCTTTTGACACCCGTTTTTCCGACTAGGGGGTACCGCACACTTTTTGCACATCATGGTAGCTGATGCCCAGTGTCCTGCTGTGTTCAATCCCCATGCTTGCTTGTCCGTTGTTCTTGCAGGTGTAGCAATGGTGCAGATAGTAGGTGCTCCCTGTGTAAAGGCAGGCCCCGGCGCCAACGGTAAACACCCAGCCGCTCGCCTCTCAGATCAACAGTAGATGGCATGGTAGTGAATGACGTCCACATGCATCCGGTGGTATAAACATGGGGGTCGTTTAAAACCAGTAGCATGGTGTTGAATGCAGTGACCATGACACATTCGGTTTACAGTGGTGACCATTCCAGCCGAAAGAAGCAGAACATGCAGCTTCAGTGTGATCATTTCTCATTAAAGTTGAGTTTGCTGATCTGTTTTAATCAGATTTATTCTTTTTTTTTTTTTTTTTTTTTTTTTTACATATTTATATATATGTTTTTAAAGTTATTTTTTACTAATGACAGCCGCCATGTTGTTTTTCTACCATCCCTGGGTTCAAAGCAGGACCTACAGGGAAAAACAAAAATCCTTGCGCTCCCATAAGACCATTTTTAGGTTTTGAAAGGTGTGTCGTCCATGGGGCGAACCTCGACAGTGTGGCTGCTTTTCATCTGCTGCGATTAGCATCTATGTAGACCGTTTCATGTTGTTGGTTGTCAGGAAGAGTCCTTTCTTAGACAGGTGTGTAGTGACAGAAGAGAAGCCATCTGTGTCCCATTAACACCAGCTGTTGTTGCCTTGTAGCACATAATTCGGGCTTTGTGTTGTGGTTGTCGTCTTCTGTGGCATGGTCGTGCGTGTGTGTTTACTCCTTGTTTGTTTGTTCATTTGGGCTTTGTTCTTTGTCAATTAGTTGTTTATAGTGAAGGTGCCTTTTTTAAATTGAGTAATTTTCTTCTACAAATACCCTCTAGGTGATATTTTTTTATGCAGAGGTTGCCCCTAAAGTTTCTACATACATTCTAGAAAGCCCAGTGCAACTAGAAAATGAAGTGTTCAAGAGAGTGTTTAACAAATTTAAAAAATCAGATATCACCCAATGCATTGCAGTTTCTGTAAGACGTAGAGAATAACTAAATTACGGATGTTTTTCTTTGTGTGTGTTGTTTGTTTTTTAACAACAGGCATGCTCCCTGGCATGGGTCCGCCTTTAGTTTCCATGATGCACCCGCAGCTGACTCTTTCGCCGGCTCCCGCTTCCATAGCCGGATCGCTGCAGCTTCCCGAGTGGACCGAGTACCGGACAGCCGACGGGAAAACGTACTACTACAACAACCGGACGCTGGAGTCCACCTGGGAGAAACCGCAGGCTCTCATAGAGAAAGGTAGGAACTTGTGACATAGTTTGGTAATCTGCTATCTAAGCCTGTAAATAACACACATGGACGCGGAAAGAAATGTGTGTAAATATTGTAGTATTTAGAAATTAAGATTTTTATATAAATCTAGCTGGAATATGTGCCATATTAAGGAACCTTTTTAAAATGTATTTCTCTATAATGAGTTTAGAAAGTTGCAGGAATGAATTTGTGGAAGGTTTATTAACGTTTTCTGAAGTGTCTTGTATATTCCCAGCATACTAACCACAAGCTTGTGGAAATTTTAGGTCTTCCATTAATTATATCCTTTTTATACTGCACTTATTTTTTTTTGGAAGGGGGTGGTGGGATTGCATTGATTTATTATTTTAATGTATCTTTAAACGGGTATGGTGGAATCATAACACCTTATTAGACGCTAGGGCTGGACGATAATTCAATAACAACATATATATCGATCGATAGAAAAAATGGGTCAATAAAAGGTTCAATAGAACAACAGAATGCATTCTAGCCTATCATGCAGATTAATACTACAGTCATTGCATCCTCCCAGCCAATCACAAACACAGACCTAGGAACGCTCGTCACTAAGCTCCGCCCCCTTCAAAGGGTTCAGAGAGCACGCGTTTTTTTTTTTCTTTTTTAAAAACTTGCAGTTTTTGTAAAAAGTTGGTTGAATAAAGGTTTGATTTTGAATTCAATGTTTGTGTGTTCTGTATCTAAAAATAGGTTGCTAAGCAACAGCATAAAATGGTCAGAGCTGTACTTAAAATGTTTTTTGAATTTGTTGATAATTATTGATATCGATCAATATGATTTCTATTTTATCGATGTGCTTTTTTTCTGTATCGTCCAGCCCTATTAGACGTCGTTCAGATAAGGAACTAAAGTCGTTTAGATCCGTTAAGCAATCCTTCTCAGGACACAACGAGGGATCACCTGTTTGAACACAAATATTATCTTGATGCTTCACTGTTTGTAGACGTAGGGAATAGACACTTCTAGGTCGGGCTGCACAGTATTATAGAATCTTCTGATACTATTGGGAAATATTCTGATGACCATATCCGTTGCAAAATGTGCCTTTATTGTCCTCTCCTTGCATTACTCTGTGACCTTTAGCGTTTTTGGGGAATGTGATTTGTGTCCGCCGTTTTCTGTTGCCATGAGGCTCTGTCCAACCAGCAAAATATCACATTAATATGAGAAATGGGAGTTCATAAACACCTGCTGGATTTTAGCCAAGAATTTTTCACTGCAAACAGTCCTTTGTGATCTGAATATTGCACACGTGTATCGCAATGATGATATATTTGCAATGCATTGTGCAGCCTTACTAATAAGTAATTTAAAACAATTACACAGCCATTTTATAAACATAACTTTTTTTGTCTAAAGGTTTTAGCAAACTTTAATTAATCATGGAGGTACCGGACACTGTTTTGGTGACTGTGTTTTCTGTACTGTGATCTTCTTTTCGATGCCGTTGTCGTCGTAATGTAAAATGTCTCAATCCCAAAGAGTTGCAGTGAGTTTCCGGTCCACTCGTAATTTCACTCAGTGTTACGTGTTTGAGTAAGGTGCCCCTAACAGCAGATGTTGTACTGCTGTGCTGCTTTACAGGATAAAATCTTTAGTGTCTGTGCGCTGACACTGAACTGTGGGAAGTTATGCAATATTTATTCTTGTTTCCTTCTTTAATGTTGTATTTTCTGAGCTTGTAATATTGATTTAATATAAGGCTATTTGTGCAAAAGATTTAAGAAAAAACGAGACTCTGAGGAATCCCAACCATCTTAATATCTGAAACTTAAAGCAGTTTAAATTACATCAGTGGCTCTGTTGACCTTTTTGCTCATTTATTTGCATAGAAATTTAGATTGGATCATTAAGGACAGATTTTAAGTCCGGGTTTGAAAGATTTATCTAATTTCATCTGTACAGCCAGGAATGATGTTGCTTACGATGTATGAAAAAGTTCCTATTGTTTCTTCAGTGCCTATTTAACCGCTGTGTATTTCTCTCTGTTTTTAGAAAAAGAAGCAGAAAAGGCCAAAGAAAGGATGTTGCAGGCTGAAGCTGAGGCGATGGAGATGGAGGAGGAGGAGCTCAAAATGGCAAACGCTAATAATGAGAAGGAGGTCGGGAAAACATTCCAAATTGGTATATTAGAATAAAATGCAACCAAAACATGTAAATGGGTACTGCACTGCAGTTTATTGCTTAAACAACCTAAATTTACTCAACAAACATAATTTACAGGCTAGAAATGCACACAAGATGAAAACTAGCTGAAGAGTTTATAACCTGTTTCCCTGTCATTGTTTGTCAAGGAACCCAAAGAGGAAGAGATGACGGAGGAAGAAAAGGCAGCTCAGAAAGCCAGGCCTATAGCCACCAACCCTATACCCGGCACACCTTGGTATGCATACCCTAATATCGTTTCTTATTATTGCAAGACTGGGGGAAAAAAATCCAAAATAACTAAAGCAGAAATCTTTTTCCTTTTTAAATCAGGTGTGTGGTATGGACGGGGGATGACCGGGTATTTTTTTACAACCCGACAACACGGCTGTCCATGTGGGACCGCCCCGAAGAGCTGGTCGGTCGATCTGACGTGGACAAACACATTCAGGAGCCGCCGCACAAACGAGGTCTGGAGGACAGCAAGAAGACAGGTGTGGAAAAGCATGCTTGTTTAAAAAAAAATCCAGCTTTAACCTGTGACAAAAAAAAATGCAATTTTAGCAGCTTTTATATTAAACAAGTTATTTCAATGTGCTCAGGTGTCAAGGAGGAGCCAGAGGCAGCGATGGCCACTGAAGATAGCCCGGATGAGGAGCCAAGCAAAGCCAAAAAGAGAAAGTAAGTCTACTCATGCTTGAAAGAAAACATTCTCATCCTCCCTTTTAAAATATGAACCTTTCTTTACCCTTCTGTTGTTTTTATTCTGCTTTGAACCACTAGTTTGATTTATTCTTCTTTGAGCACATGTTCCCCTTGTGATTGTTTTGATTTCAACCCCAACAGGAAGGAAGAAGCAAAGGAGGCAGACACTGAGAAAGAGGCAGCCATGGAGGCAGAGCTCCGAGCGGCCAGGGAAAGGGCTGTGGTGCCCCTAGAGGCCAGGATGACCCAGTTCAGAGACATGCTGCTGGAGAGAGGGGTAACACACCTTATGTGCAGTAAATCACTACATGTCCCATCACGTTTTAAATTATTTGATACAACCAACTTGTTATCAACTCGTTAAAATACAGCAGTTTTGCTACAATGGGAATCTCAGTCCGTCAAACTTTATCTGTAGATCGCTTGTCATTTAAACAATTGTTGAGAAAAGGGCTTGACGGTGGTTTCAGCAGATGTACAGGCTTTAAAAAGTTGTACTAGAAATGATCAAATTAGGCAGAATAAAATGAGTAAATAAAGGAATAAATAAATTTTCTCAGTGAGAAAACAGGAAACAACTTTGAAATCAATAAAGACGCAAAAAAAACCTAAAGCATTAACTTTAAGCTGAAATAGAAAGTTCAAATTAAAATAAAGGATAATAAATCCAATGCAGTCAACAGATAATGTAATACTTGCCCGAGTTTTTAAATAACTAAAATGAGAGATGTAAATTAGTTTCAAGTGGAAAGCCAAACTGACTAAATGATTATCTTTGCCTTGAAAAATATTTTCAGCTCCTCTTTAATCAGCTTGTTGCCAGTCTAAGTTGTGCATTCAATTTTTATGGCTGTGAGTTAAACATCAGTCTTGCCCAGATTCTGCAGCAGAAATATTTTCTCCTATTCATGACTTTGATATCACAGCACATCTAAAAATGGTATAATGGTTGGTGGTATAAAGCCGTGTTGCAGTGAAAATGAACACCGCTTCCTGAAGACTAGACGTGTAAATTAAAAATGGCGGCACGGCAAATTGAGCCTCGGGGAACGTCACAGTTAAAGCTGCGACCTTCTGCTAAACAATGTCTTAAATTCACCAGATATTTTCTATCAGTGAGGCAAGAGTGGAGGAATCAACTCAATTTATTAGATCTATGGCAGAGCGGGGCGATGTGAACAAAACAAAATGTTTCAGTGTTGAACAGTTTTGATAATTATATCAGTTTAAACTTAAACTAATTAAAAGAAGAATCAGAATCAAGTTTAATCGCCAAGTAGGTTTGCACTTACAAAGAATTTGACTTGGTGTTGATGGTGCAGATAAAAAATAAGAATACAGTAAAATAAGAAGTAAAAGGATACATACACGGAAGCTGTATATATCCTTTTACTTCTTATTTTACTGTATTCTTATTTTTTAGTAGAAGTAGTTGAACATTAATAACTACTACTTTTTTTTATTGTCCTTTGACTCAAAAGTAAAACACTTAAACTCCCTGAATAATTGTAGGACTTTTTGGAATAATGACGACACTAACTCACATTCAGTATACTCATGTACAAATACCATTTGCAGTACTGTTTAAAAGTGTAATTATATTTAAGAAAACACTAAAAATATAGTTCTTACTACTGCTCTCTTGTCCATCTTGTATTAAACATTTAACCTCCACACGCTGCCATTATAGGCCACATGTATCGTCTCGTTGAATTTTAAGGTCTTTTTTTTATCACTGGAATTGGCCTTTTCTTGTCTTGATACGTTATAGAAATTGTTCAGTTGCATTAATTGACAGGATTTTTCTCAGTACGGTTGAAGCTGAGTTTTCTGTGTACTAGCAGTGTTGTTTGTCCTGCTTATAGGTGTCTGCGTTCTCAACTTGGGACAAAGAGCTTCATAAGATCGTGTTTGACCCACGCTACCTTCTGCTCAACCCAAAAGAAAGAAAACAGGTTCGTTTTTCCCCCCCTTTTTCATTCATCTTTATCTACTCAGCGTTTGTCTTTTACTTTTTAATCATTCAATCCTCATTTTGTAATCTTCAGGTTTTTGATCAGTATGTGAAAACACGAGCTGAAGAGGAGAGGAAGGAGAAGAAGAACAAGCTCATGCAGGCCAAAGATGATTTCAGGCGGATGATGGAGGATTCCAAGCTCACGCCCAAGTAAAGAAACCTTCCTTTGGTAGTTTCTGAAGATGCTTGTAAAGCCTTTTATTGGTTTGTTCAACAACCAATAGTGGATATTCAGTTATAAATAAGTGAAAAAGGTTATGGGCCTTGGTACATTTCTGCAACAATAAACATAAGTGACGCTGCTTTCCTGCTCTGAATTCTTTTCCAGAACAACATTTAGCGAATTTGCCATGAAGCACGGGAGAGATCCGCGATTCAAGGCCATCGACAAGATGAAGGACAGGGAGGCTATTTTTATCGAATTTATGACCGCCATGAGGAAGAGAGACAAAGAAGACTCCAAAAGCAGAGGAGAGAAGGTACTAAACCTAGGCTCTGATTCTCTTCTTATAACACTGCTCTTTAATATGCTTTATTCAAAACTGCAGTGCTTTTGAAATAAGTTGTTTTCTGTAGTCTTGTAAAAAAAAAAAAAAACTGATTTTTTTTTTTTTTTTTTTTTCTTCCCTAATTGAGCACAGTTTATGTTAAAGATAATATAGTAAAGAATCATTATTTCTTTAACTACAACAAGTCAGTCAGGTTTAGACCAGCCAAAACTATTTTTTTATTTCCTGATTAATCTAAATAACAAATTTCCCACTTAATATTAAAGGTAAGTCTGACTCACCTCAGCCTGATGAAAGGTCATTTATTTGGGTGTGGATGTGAGACTGCCTCCGGTTACAGATTATTTATTTATTTTCTAATTAATGTCTAGATGAAAAAATTGCTGGGCCAAAAATTGAGCCTTCAGGTACTCCACAGTAAAGGTAATATTCCACTGAACAATTTGACTAAACATTTTTTACCAGCGAGATTAAACTCAATGTTGTTTGTCCTATTTATTCTAAACAGTGACAAGTGGCATAAACCAGACCAGATATCTTAACTTGCTTGGATGTAGATGAGAAACCATCTGCGGTTGTTAAGTTTAAAAGTTATTTTGCGTACTTTTTACATGATTAAATTTGGCACCTCCTTAACACAATGAGTGAGCTCTATTAGCAGAGGTTGTGCACACATGGAGTTTCACTTTGGCTCAACTTTACTCTCAATGACGATATTTTAAATATAAACTTAAAAAGAATTGTTGGGAAAGTAAAAAAAATTTGGGGTAAATATTTAAAGTGTTTTTATAGAAGAGGAAGCAATAATCAACCATAAGCCCTGATTATTGTCTTTAAAGTTTCTCTAACCATGTATTCAGGGGTGTTTAGTATCAGATTGTCTAAATTTACAGATTGGAAATAATGTGTGGGAATGTTGTTTTTTTTTAATTGCTGTCGGATCGTCATTAATCCCTGGTTCCCTTAGGCCAGGGGTCTGCAACGTTTACAGTCAAAAGAGCCATTTTGCCTACAGTCCACTTGAATTAAACTCGTTCAGAGCCGCAAATGTTGCGTGGGTTTTGAAAAAAAGACAAGTTATAATTTGTGATAAAGATCTACTGTAGGAAATATGTTGTCATCGTTAAAGAAACGCCATTTTATGTCTATTTTGAGGTTTGAAAAAATAGGATGGATGGAATGTTGATATTTGTGGATGATGATATAAAAAAAAAATCATAGTTTCCAACACAATGAAAAAATATTGATTTAAAATTAAATCTTACTGGCACTTTTAGCATCATTCTGTTGTGAAAAAGTTACTAAAACCTGTATTTATTATTATTACTACATTTAAATACCATAATAAAAATATTATTTGTAGCCAAAGTTATTAAGAGCCACTGTGGAAGGTCCAAAGAGCCACAGGTTGCAGACCCCCGCCTTAGGCTGTCTCACTTTTAAACTTTGCAGAACATCCAAACCTCCTCTGCTATTAATGCCACCAGCTTCAAGTACTCCCATCCCATTCGTCTTCTTCGTAGCTCATTAAACAGAGAAGCAGGACCTTTGTGTTTTCTTTAGGAACTGCATCTCAGACCCTGCAACCAACCAACCGCACCCCCTGACACGTCTGGGCCACGAGTTTAATCTTTGTTTCCTCTCTCTGCTCAGGTTAGGCAGGACTTTTTCGACCTCCTAAGTGACCAGCACGTAGAGGGCAATCAGCGATGGAGCAAAGTGAAAGAACGGCTGGAGACCGACCCGCGATACAAGGCCGTGGACAGCTCGGCCCTCAGAGAGGAGCTTTTCAAGCAGTTCATGGAGAAACAAGCCAAGGTGTGGGCCGCTGTCTTTAAAACCGTTTTAGGGGAACAAAGATAACTTAAGATATTGCAGTTAGATCTAAAAATGCTGAGTTGTTTTTTTCCCTTATCCATCCGCTGTAAGGTAATAAGGTCGTGTGTGTTCCCCCACAGAATGTGGACATTGAGAAGGAGCGAGAGCTGGAGCGGCAGGCTCGCATCGAGGCCAGCCTCAGAGAGCGGGAGCGGGAGGTGCAGAAGGCCCGCTCCGAACAGACCAAAGAGATCGACCGAGAAAGGGAGCAGCACAAAAGAGAGGAGGCCATCCAGAACTTCAAAGCCCTCATGTCCGATATGGTGAGGCGCGCCGCGGTTTCTGTCGTCTGCGTTATGAAAGAGCGATCTCCGTTTTCAGGTCTCTGTGTTTCATACACGTTTGCCCCCTCCCTCAGGTGCGCTCCTCAGACGCAGCGTGGTCGGACACCCGCCGCAACCTGCGGAAGGACCATCGCTGGGAGTCGGCGTCTCTGCTGGAGAGGGAGGAGAAGGAGAAGCTGTTCAACGAGCACGTGGAAGCCCTGGCCAAGAAGAAGAAGGAGCAGTTCAGGCAGCTGCTGGACGAGACCAGCATGGTGAGGAGTTAAAACATGAGGCAGGAAAATGTGAAAAATGTAAGGAGAACATCTACGAAGGTTACCAGGCTGAGTTAATCTCTTTTTATTTTATTTTTTACGTATGAAACGGCTTATTTAAAATGTTTTTTTTTTTTGCAGATCACACTGACAACTTCATGGAAGGAGGTGAAGAAAGTCATCAAGGATGACCCGCGCTGCATTAAATTCTCCTCCAGTGACAGAGTAAGGGACTTTTCAGCATTTATTTATGTGAACCAAAGTGCTGTTATGTGACGTTTTGTGCCCTTACCTCCGTCTGCAGAAGAGACAGCGAGAGTTTGAGGACTACATCAAGGACAAATACATCACGGCCAAGGCTGACTTCAGAACCCTGCTAAAGGAGACAAAGTTCATCACTTACAGGTCTGTTGGCTCAGCAGGAAGCCTTTACACGTCATAGAGGAGAGAAAACGGTGACTGTGCTGAATGCATGGATCAATTGTCTTTTTTTTAAGCAATCTGTTTATATATGGCATATTTCACAGGTAATTGCTTCCCAGTAATATGTGTTATTAAGAAAACATGACGTTGCAATAATACTTTTGAATTGATCAGTTGTAACTGATATAGTCCTCCGTTGAGATGGGATCCAAATCTTTTCTTAGGGCTGGGCGATAAATCGATTTCATCGATTAATTCGAATTTACAATTCTTTAAGATTTCATTTTTGGAAAATCTGGATTTTATTTTGCCAATACACTCATTGGGTTTCCATGAAGAGAACAGCATGTGATGCTGAATATATGTTTAGGCAAATATATTGTCAAAATATTGTTAAGTGGAAACTTTTTTTTACCATAATACAAGGTACTTCATTTACTTATTTACTTTTTTTTTAACTTAGTTTGAAGTTCACAAGTGCAGTAAAGCCTGTTCTTAGCTCAATGTGTAATACAACTAGCAGCAAATGTTTTGTTATATTTTCATTGTTTATACTATCACGGCTGCCATCTTGTTTTACAAGCATGTTTCACAGCTTGTTATTAGTTGCACTTTCAATTCAGGTCAACTCCCTGACAAAATGCTTGACATAAAAAGCAAGGTTTTAAAATAATTTCTTTAATTTCTTTTTATGAAACAAAAAGGAGGAAAAAATCGATTAATCGGATTTGGTATGATAAAATCGGAGATTTATTTTTAATCCATATCGCCCAGCCCTATCTTTTCTTTACTCTTGTTCTTTTCCATCATCATAAACCACTATTCTCCTCAGGGTTGCTGTTTAAAGATCAGGAGCTCATCCATTCAAAGCTCTAAAACCTTAAAATTTTTTTTTTTTTAAACTCAATATAAGGGACTTTTAACCACTGATGAGAGATAAACACAGGAGCCATGTGTGTCAGCTAGTCAGGGGCACGCTGACCAGTCCTCCAATGGTTTTCTTTGTTAAAATAACTAAAAATAATTTCACGGTTATTTACAATAAATTAAAAAAAAATTGTAAACTGGAAAAAGTCAAAATTAAATAAGTAAATAACATTTTATTTAAATTTATAAAAAAATTATAAATAACATTTATTTTATTAAATAAAAAAAATAAAATTAGTCCAAATTAAATAGAAGTTCTGACAAGCAATCAAGATTCCTTAAAGGAGCAGTACACCTTCACATCTAAGATGTTAAATTCATTCATACTTAAAGGTTTTGTCTAAATATATTGTAGAAAATGTGTTTGAAGGCGGTTTCTATAAGAGGAAGGAGATACAGACCAGGAGCAAAGCTGCTGCCTTTTTATGTTCCACATTATTTCTGTGGTTCTAACGGTGCACCGCTCTGCTTCCTCCTCTCAGGTCTAGAAAGCTGATCCAGGAGTCGGACCAACACCTGAAAGATGTGGAGAAGGTCCTCCAGAACGACAAGCGGTACCTCGTCCTGGAGTGCGTGCCGGAGGAGCGCAGAAAGCTGATCATGTTCTACATCGAAGACCTGGACCGCCGCGGCCCTCCTCCTCCTCCCACCGCCTCCGAGCCGACGCGGCGCTCCACCAAGTGACCAGCTTCATCGCCGTCAGGGCCGTGGTCCTACTCCTCCCCGCCCCTCCCTTTGGCCAGAGCATGACGTCCCCCCCAGCACCTCCTGAACCCCAGCCTTCAGGCTGGCCTTGCAGTGTTATTGCTGGGGGGCTGAATTGCTTAGAGATGAATGGTTACGGTCTCTGTGTTTACGTCGCCTCCTCATCCCGCATTCACAGCTGTGAACGGAGGTCACCTGACCTCCTGGCCGCTGTTTACCTCCTACCTGTGATGGAGAGAGGGAAGACGACGAGGCTGTCTGAGCAGCCACACAGATGTAAGATAGCCGATGTAAATGAAGACGCGTGTGCGAGGATGAGTGTGGCGCGCGCATGTTTAAATATGAGTATACGTTGGAGGCGTCCTTAAGCCTTACAGCTCCACTGTGCCAGTCACTCCATCTGCGGCGCAGCGCGAATGTTAGTTTCAGCTCAGTGGTTTATTTCAGTGTCGCAGCAGTTTCTCTGTTGAATAAAATAAAAGCAACGTCCACTGTTTTTCAATATGAGCTGCTGTTGGGTCGTTCTTTTTTTCTTCTTCTTTTTTTACCGCCTGTCTTTGCTTGAAATGCTTATTATTGGTTTGGTTTTACTCACACACGTGCAGTCAGGTTATTACAGATATAACAGCTTTTAAAGGTGTTTCCTGTTTTCAAAATCACTCAAAATACAGTTCAGATTAGCTGGAGTTCAGATGGGAAGATTTTGTTTTAGTGGAATCCTAATATTACTGAAACCGGTACAACCAAATCCGCTTTAATTACTTTTTTTTTATGTTTTGACATGGGGGGGCGGGGGATAAAAAATGTTTGTCTGCCATCAAGAAACGCTTGAGGTGGATAATAGAAGAGGGGTATGTATAAAATACAACCCCGCACTTTTCAGCACCAACCGTGACATTTGTGATTGGTCGAAACGTGTTACGTCACATTATGTTGCCGGACGTACGCTCGTTCAATAGTAGCTCCGCTCCTTTTCATGTCGCCGGGGCTTAATCCAGCTAACTTTACCACGGATAACAATCTTTAACAAAACGGCTGAATATTCGTCTTATGTATCTTTAACAAGACAAGATTTCATTTACTTTAGCTTTAGGATTATATAGGATGAAAATGGCCGCGACTTGTTAAACAACAAATCAACCAATAGCCAAATTCTTAAAAAATGGTATGTCATAATTTAAATAAAATTAGGAATGAATTAATCCATACACACGTCCATTTCTGAAGTACACGTTTGATTAAATGTGGGCACCATCGCTGGCAGTGAAGTTTAAATTATTGAAATTATTTTACATTAATTCAATGTAATTTATATATATATATATATATATATATATAATTTATATTTATATAAATAATTATATATATATAAATAATTTATATATATATATATATATATATATATATATATATATATATATATATATATATATATATATATATATATATATATATTTTATATATATATATATATAAATTTTTTTTTTTTTTTTTTTTTTTTTTTCTGGTGCTGCCTTCCGCCAATAATTACAAACTGTCCGTGTAGCTCACATGTGAATTTCTCCAATGTGAGATCAATAAAGTTTATCTTATAAAATAGACCCTAACATCTGGTTAATCTGCACAATCAAATCCATTACAGACTAATCAGATCGACAGCTCAGGACAACGTCAATGCAATATATTTGTGATTTTTTTTTTTTTTTCAAATGAAAGATGATAAATAAGTAAATTATATATGCATTAATTTTAATTTTTATGTTAATATGTAGGGTCGGTAACCGGGTGGAGCAAACGCTGCAAACGTGTTTGGTTTAAATTTAAATGGGTGAGTGTCCGTTTAATGGAGAATGGAATCACAGGAATCAAATTATTTGAAGGGATACTTTAGAATGAGTTAAAACATTTTAATATTTCCTAAAATTGTATTATCTTGTACTACGCTTCCTTATTTGTAAGGACTTTTTGAAGCGCTTACAAGCTCCACCAACGTGGTGGTCCCTGATAACTACGCCGGCTACATAAATGATGCGGACCCACCCGGATGGCGCCGCATCGCTCAAGTTGCACTCCTTTGTGAACCATAATTTGCTCATTTGCTTCTCGGTAGAACTCCAAATCTTATTAATTTAAAACATGTCCATCCAAACGACAGAGGAGAGATAACCTGAACCTAACCTGGTGCTTTGCCGTACTCGCTGACCCGTCTCTCCCCCCCATCGGTGCTGCTCCCAGCCCGTTATGAACGGCTTTCAGCTCCCGCTCATCGCCGTGGTACTGGCGGCCTACTGCGCTGTGGGGAACCCGGAGACGCCCGCTCAGGAAGACGGCACCCCGCCGTCGAGAATCGGTAAGAGGAACTGATAACACCCATAGATGAGTAAAACACGGAAGGATTGTAGCAATGGCGGCTAGCAGCAGAGGCGGCGCTACGAGAGAGAGGGTCAGAATCAGAACCATGTCATGCTGGTACCTTCAGTGACCAAAGGGGGTTTCTGGTTGGCAGCTTATTTCTGAAAGATGAAGAGATATTGCCGCTAATAGCTGCCTGACCAGCATTTTATCAACTTTAAAAACCAACATTTTAACTAGTTCACCTATTCCATGCAATACTGCTAATTTTAATGGAAATCACTGCGATGAACCGACACGAAGTGCATAATTATGAGGTGGAGAGAAAAATTAAACAAGGTTTCCCGCTTTTTATAAATTAAATCCACAAACGTGTGAATCTGTATTAATTGCAGTTGGATTTAGGTACAAAATTACAATAATAATGTATAAATCAAATAAATCTTCAGCACCTGGATGAGATCCACTGATGTCTTCTTCCAGGGGCCCAAAAGATCCAATGACCCCTTTTCACATCCCTCACTTCACTTAAACCCACAGAAATCTTTATTTGGCCATGGTTATGTGCACAATCAAGCATTTTGACTTTAGAAGATGACCAGTGGCTAATGTGATTGTATTGAGTTGCTGCCAGAAGTGCAGTCTCTGCCTTCTAGTGTCCTCATGTCCTCCGTTTTCAGGACACGAGGACCACCTCATGTCCTGAAAACGGATGATTCTCAGGACCCGGAAGTGACCCACAGTAGACGGTGTTGTTGAGGATGATGAAGGGTCGCGATGTGAGGGAAATTTTCCGGAAGTCCTAATTTTTACTAATGTGTTATATTTGTTAAGTCATTTATCTGCCTTATTTAATTATTAGGCTTTGTGGCTGCCCCTGGAATTGTCGTTTAAAAACGTTTCATAGTACCCAAGAATACAAAGACATTAAAGCTTCTACGCTGATAACTAATCGCAGTTCTAGTTCTTAAATATATAACGCACATTGCATTTTAAAATGTCCAAGTGCTACAGGAGGGGGAAAAAAAAGCGAGTAAAGGGAAATAAAACAAGCTTTAGCCTTAAAATTAAAAAGTTCTTTTGTAAAGTAATCTTATCTGTGCAGAGCATTTTCTTCCACATGTTGGTGACGTCCCCTCAGCGGCTCTTGGCAAGCTGTAAAAAGGGCTTTGGCTCAACAATGGCGTTCTGTTTACCACGCTTCCATACAGGCTCTGAGAGGCTCTTAAGGACTCATCCTTGCTTTTTGCAGATGATCCGTTTCTGTCGGCGCCTTTAAGCCTCGGCCTCCAGCAGGCTCTGGTGCTTAGAAGTCGACACACTGCAGAAAGGGAAACTAAAATGAAGTAAAGTCTACTTGAAATGAGTGGCTTTGTCCTTGATTTGACCAGACAAATAAGAGGATCTGCCAATGGAATGAGATTTTTGGACTTGAAATCGGAACGACTCATCTCCATCATCTTGCTTCAAGTGGAATATATCTAGTTATCTTACTTTAGGGGTAAAAATACTCATTCTGCTGGCAGATAATCTTATTTACCTGCTCAGATCAAGGACACATACATTCATTTCGAGAAAGTTTTACTTATATTTCGTTCCCTTTCTGCAGCAGGGATGAGATAAGATAAGATAAGATAAGATAAGATAGTCTTTATTGATCTCACAATGGAGAAATTCACTCGTCACATCGGCTCATACAAGAAGGTGCAGAGTAGGGAAGGTGCATTCAATTATATACAGTGAATCTTCATATATACAATGGATCAGAAAGAATACCAAAAAAATACAAAAAAAAGGAAATAGGAATGGGCATATGATGTCTCATTTACATTCTTAGTGGTATATATATATATATATATATATATATATATATATATATATATATATATATATATATATATAAACATATCTATATACTTAAATATATACATATATCTATGCGCCTACTTACATACGCACCTACGCGTATGTACGTGCATATACATTGAATACATTTGTACATACATACATACATACATACATACATACATACATGTGGGCTGACTTATGTTCAGGTGATGATAGCAGCAGAAGTCACTACATCAGGATTATTGCACTGGTTGTAGGACAGTGTATTAAATAGATTCGGCTACTCTTAAGTCTGAGGCGCTAGTTCTTAACTCTAAAACGAGGGATCAGTCTTTGCCAAAAGTGGAGGAGTTCGGGTCAAAACAGGTCCGCCTTTTGAATAGCTTGGAAATAATGAAAATGAAAAAAGTAAGTTAAGGTTTTAGAGTGGCCTAGTCAAAGTCTTTCCCACGGCACTGTAACAATCGAGGCTTTTTGTAATCTTGTCATTATGAGTGTCTCAAGTTGCTTAAATATAGCAGATATTGCTGATGAATCTTTTCAGTTTATCCACCTTTCATACAGATGTTTATTGACCTAAAGAGAGACTATACAAGATGTTTTTTAAGGGTTTTTTTGGGGGTTAAAAAATAAAAAAAGACCACTTTAAGCTGATGAGTTGATCCTCATTTGATTTCAGATGTGTTTAAACGATGCAGATATCCTTATGCCCGCCTTTCTCTGTCCTGTGCGCTGCAGCTGTGGTCGGCGCGGGGATAGGAGGCAGCGCTACGGCGCATTTCCTGCGACAGCACTTCGGCCCCGAGGTGCAGGTGGACGTGTTCGAGAAGGGCGAGGTCGGAGGCCGTCTGGCCACCGTGACCGTCAACCACAACGAATATGAGTCTGGAGGGTCCATCATTCACTCCCTCAACCTGCACATGCAGGAGTTTGTCAAACAGCTTGGTGAGTTGAGACCAGGGGTGTCCAAGCTGTGGCCCGGGGGCCAATTCGTGGCCCCTTGGCTGATTTTGTGCGGCCCTCCAACTGAATTTCAAGAAAGATTTGGCCGAACCAGCGCTGGCGCCACTGCAAAAAGAGAACTAGAAATAATTAAAATGTTCTTAAAATCAGTGTATTTGTCCTTGATTTGAGCAGGTAAATAAGATGATTTGCCAATGGAATAAGATTTTTGCACTTAAAATAGGAACAATTTATCTCAATCATCTTATTTCAAGTGCAGGATGTCTAATTATCTTATTTTAGGGGTAAAAATACTCATTCCATTGGCAGATAATCTTATTTACCTGCTCAAATCAAAGATAAATACTCTTAACTTTAAGAACATTTTAATTATTTTTAGATCCGTTTTTGTAGTGTGGCTTTTTGCAGATGGAAACTTTTTGATTTTAATTGGGGTAAATTCATTATAGACAAGTCAAAATCTTACAATTGAACATTCAATACAACACACATTTGTCTTTAAATAATGATAATCATCGTTATTGTCATTGCATTGTACATTTCAGTGAAATTTGTTCTCTGCATTTAACCCTAACCCCCTTGGGGAGCAGTGGGCTGCCAGGGTGCAGTGCCTGGGGCGAAATAAGGGGTTAAGGGTCTTGCTCAGGGACCCACTTTTTAATTTCGCTTTACTTTCCTAGTAAATAGGGCGACTTTTACTCAGATGCAGACTTTGGTGCATTAAAATCTGATTGGAATTCATTTACTTTTCTCAAAATGATCATATTCTGCAAGGGAGGGTTAGCATTTTTGGTTATGTTTTGTCATTTTTTGTCTCTCAAGCGCTTTCGATTTAACAACTTTGACCCAATAGGTGAAAAGTTTGGACACCACTGGTTTAGACACAAGGCAGGAAAGGAGGACGATGGTTTTTATAATGGCAGCGATATGCAACGGGAGCATTTTTATTGTCTTTTCTGTTCTCACATTGAGTCTCGTTCACAAAGCCTCTACCCTGTCCTCTCGTTATCTTCGCTTTTTATAAATGACAAAGCAAAACTCGCCAAAGGCCAAGAAGATCAAATTTCTCCTCTCATCTATTTGTGCATGTTTGTCCCCCCCGAAGGTTTGAAGTATCGGCGTAACGTGGCAGGAAAGACGGCCGTTTTCAACGGCGAGGAGGTGATTCTGGAGGAGACCGACTGGTACCTGCTGGACCTGTTTCGCCTGTGGTGGCGCTATGGAATCAGCTTCATACGGCTGCAGATGTGGGTGGAGGAAATCATGGAGAAGTTTATGAGGTAAAGCTAAAAAAAAAAAAATTGTTAATATAGCTGCTTGTTGTTCACCCTCAGCAGCTTCTTGCTAACCTGACTCAAGCCAGACGCATGTCGCTCCGCCTAGCTCCACTCACATACATCTGGGACACCGCCATAGGAATTGCCTTTATTGAAGGCTGGGCCTTATCAAAAATTCTTGCATATGATTGGATAAGCCACTTGTCTGTCATCTTTATCGACGTGCTATTTCAACCACTCACACCGAAGCCAACCCGTGACGCTGTGAGAGCGACGCAGGAAAACAAAAACTTTTTTGTTTTTTTTAAATGTGTTTGTGGCTCTAGAGGCACGCATTTTATTGACAGTGAGCTGACAGGAAGAGGGGGGAAGACAGGCGGCAAAGCGCCGCGGGTCGGAGTCGATCCCGGGCCGACCGCGTTGAGGACTAAAGGCCTCCTAACATGGTTCGCGCTAACCGCTAACGGTTAGCCGCTAACCGCTAACGGTTAGCGGCTAACCGCTTGCCAAACAAAACTTGCCAAATCCGGTCGGGAGAAGGGCGAAAACATGGTTTCCACCAACAAAAGCCTTCAGAGGCGTTCTCTGATGTTCTTTTAATGAAACAATATTAGGTAGATTGGACAACACGGAAGAAATAGCAGCATCAATGTTAACGCTTGCTTCCTCGACGAGCTGCCATTGCTATCAAAACAGTCTCACGTCATGGTCGCGTCTCCACTACGTCACATCCATGAAACTCCAGCCCTGCGTCCTGATTGGCTGAACAATAAAATTGGTTGAAGAAATTACTTTCAACGGGCGATGTCCCAGATGTATGTGAGTGGAGCTAGGCGGAACGAAATACATCTGGCATGAGTCAGGTTAGCTTCTTGCCAAGTCATCGCAGTTGTACTTGAAACATCAAAGCTTTGCTGTGTAGTCGCCTTTTTGTCACTGGCAGGAAAACCTAACTCTGCCTGCAAAGTGAATTCTCGCGGTATCTGTGCGTTCACAAACACACGAGAATCCATCTTGTCCCGCTCCGGCTTCAACTGTTAGTGTCCGAACAAAAAAAAACGGTTTGGGCCAATCACGTTGCAGTATTTTGGTTTAAGGCGGGACATGCCGGTGCGATGAAAAGCAAGTTCGGTTGAGCCCGCGTAGCTGCTGCTGTCACATCCGTTTTATAAGTGCCTGACCAGCTTACCTTCTTGTGGTTTCTCAGGACGTCTGCTGCTCACGTTTTCATTTGATAACGTGATTGGCTAAAACCTGCCGTGGGTAGGCGGGCCCCGGGCGTCGCTCCGCCCAATCAGCTTGGAGAGTTCTGCTGAACGTCCCTCCTTTCCCCAAATGGATTCAATGGGGGCGGTACCAGATTGATGATGTGCAGAACGGAGAGTGCTGCACATCATCAGTCTGGATAATTAAGTGAAACAAAAGTGATGCATCCTTTTCTAGTTTTTATTTATTTATTTTTTTTACATTTTGAAAATCTAAAAACATATCTCAAATTTAAAGCGGGGCTGGGTTATGAGACAACATCTCAACTTTTGGTTAAACAAATGATGATTTCTAATCTAAAATCCTAAAATTAAAAGGATGGCATGACTACAATTCTACTAAAATATGGACGTCCATCTCCTCTGACAGGGCGGGGCGAGGTGAGCATTTATCAGAGAAGCACCTGAGAGGCCCAGTACTAACCCTGGAGGAGCTGCAGAACCATAGCTATTGGCTGTGTTCTGCAAATATTTGGCTTTTATGAAAGAGTAGCAAGACTATATTAGCTGTTAAAGGGGATATATCATGCAAAAATCCACTTTTTTAATTTTATTTTAATGTAGTCTGTTCAGGAGCTGTGTAGATATCTTTATTTTTTTTTATTTTGGGTCATAATTTTTCAAGTTCTATATTATGATTTTTGAACAATAACGTCACATTTGCTGCTTTAGCTGCTAAACAAGGTCATTGGCTTCCAGCTAACCAATGTGGCGAATAAGGGAAAATGTTCTGTTGTTGGGTGTATTAACCCGCACAAGTCATTACACCGTCCCCCAGCGTTCCCCAAAAATGGCTGAACGGGGTGTGGCGCCACAATAATGAGGAATTTAGACCAAAAGCGCTGCCGTTCCACTTTATATAGACCACAACTGAATGATGGAAAGGTGAAAAGGAAAGCGTTTAAAAGCAGGTTATGTCCCCGTTAACTCAAACGACCATGCAGGACGGTGGATCACTTTTACAGACAGCTCCCTACTTGCACGTATAATGTTGTGCATCGCCCCCGCTGTTACGCTTGCATGCACAAACGTGCGCACGATGCACACATGCGGCAAAAACAGCACTTTGCAGGGTTGAGCATTTAGCAGCTTCTACAGACTCGCTGTCGTTGTGACAATGAGCCGTTAATCCTGAGCACGCCGATCCCACGGTGAAACACGGTGATGATGGCCGCTGGCTGCAGACGTTTAAAACCGGGGCGGAGGAATACCTTCCAGCAGGGCAGGGACCTTAAATCAAAGCTTAGTCGTGCGTCCGGCCTGACAAAGTCAGGACCTAAATCTCATTAAGAATCAGACTTGTCAGTATCTAGCTGTGCAACGCTGGTGAAGACGCCACAAAAGGCCTTGCATCTGTAACCGTAGCAAAATGTGGTTTCACACAGTGTTTATTCACTGGGTGCGAATGCAAACCACATTTCAGACTTTCATTTGTGACATATAAAAATCAGGTTTTGCAGCACACAGACACATCTGCATGATCCTTTTTCTTAAACTAAGAATTATATGTTACTAACCAAACTAAAACCAAATATCAGAATTGGTCGGGATGTGTTGTGTCTTTTAGGCGTCCCGTAAGTTCGTGTTGCTACATGAATCGTTCCTTCATATCTGCATTTTTATTCATCGGTGCCCGTATGCACGAAGATTCCTCAGACAATAAGTAACTCTTAGTGACGTCATTTTAGGAGAAATTGTAGAATTTCAAGAAATTCTAAGATTTTTCTTTGAATTTAGGAGTAGTGAGGAGGACTTTTAGCGAGCCTAAGAGTGTCTACGGTGGAAACACAGAGAGCTGATTGGCTGATCCACCGGCTAAACAGTAGATGAAATAAGCACATAAACTTCTATAACAATCATACGGTTATAAGATAAGATAAACTTTATCATCCCCATAGACGGGAAATTGATCATTTTATTGAGGGTAAACACATATTAGGAAAAATATTGAATCATGAATAAAAAGTGGTGAACCTTACAAAGAATATAAAGAGTTGAGAAAGCATTTTCTTTATTGCGTGATAATGCCATCTCCTCGCTTTTGACCGCTGACGAGTAAAAATAAATACGCAAATCAAATGAATGACGAGGTTATAAATAAGGTCCGTTCAAACATATTGATGCTGTTGGACAATTTTGCTAAATTGATCACTACGACCGCATTTTTTAAATTCTTGCGCTATCAACCAATCACAGCTCTTGAAAGACGGCGTCACACCTAGTAGCGGGGTCGACCGCGCCTCCTCACTCATTTCCTTCCTCGTTAAGAGAGAGAAACCAACCTTAAACAGAGGAAGAGGCCTTAGGTTCCAACTCTCAAAAACCTATAATACAGCTATAGGGTTAATTCTGGCCAATCATCACCTCAGTTCTCACCCTCATATGGGTGATCAAAACATCATTCCTTTAAACCAGGCCAATAACAACCCTAACGACTCCTCGTTACAGAGGAGTGGACCAGTTTCTGTTCAATCTGCTGGCTAAATGTCTTTAACGACCGCCCATTACTAAGGAGTGGACCTGTTTCTGTTGTATTTGCATGTTATCTAAGCCATTACAAGGCCTTTGTTAGGCAGTAGTATAAAGCTTGTTACTCATCATTACTCCAGACTTTTTGAATTGAGAAAGCTTCCTGGAGAGGAAGCGAAACGTCTTCAACTACAAAAAAAACAAGTCCAGTTGTTTTGTTTTTTTTACTTGTTTTTTTTTGGAATGACCATGACCTGGATGACTGAGAATCTTCACTAGCATAAAGATGGATTCCACACATATGATCTTTCACTGATTTATCATACCTAATCTCATTTCTTTTCTTTTTTTTTCACTTTTTAAATCAAGCATTTTGGATATTTGGCAACTATATCTGCTAATGTGGGACAGTTTGACTTGCTTGCTACAGTCTTCATCATGTGCCTGAAACGTCTACAGCTTAAATCACTGGAACGCCCTAAGCTGCTGTGTCACACGCCGAGCTTTAGGTCTGCCTGAATCTACCAAAGCATCCGCATGGAGGAAATGAATAAAGAGAAATACATTTTTTTAAGATAAAGAAACTACAGATTCATTCAGTCATAAAAGAGACGTCTCCTTAGCTGTTTTGAAACCTTTACCAGCCTCAGAATTAATCTGTGTCCTCCCTTTAGGACGAGATCTATCAGTATATCTCCATCACTCCTCATTTCTTGAGCTTTTCACTCCTTTTTATTCCGCATAGTTAATTGATCGTTTCGGACAGGAACGAGAGCAAAGTGCTGGCCAGTGTTTTCCAGATTTGTCTGCTGATTTGTTCTCTGACTGTGTAGGATTTATAAGTACCAGGCTCACGGCTACGCCTTCAGCTCCGTGGAGGAGCTCCTGGACTCCCTGGGCGGCAGCGGCTTCATCAACATGACCAGAAGGCCGCTCTCCGATTCGCTGCTGGAGCTGGGCGTGTCGCAGCGCTTCATCGACGAGGTCATCGCCCCCGTCATGCGGGTCAACTACGGACAGAACGTCAGCATCCCCGCCTTTGTAGGTCAGCTCAGTGCGAAGAGGAGGAGGAGGAGGAGGAGATGATGAGCAGGGGAAGCGACAGGACAGGAACTGGTGGCGGCGAGTTTAGGAGGCAGCGTGACATAAGCACCCACGTCGCCGCTGATATAGGTCAGCTCAGCGGGGGAAGGAAGAGAGAAGCGGGGAAATGAGCGCGAGGGAAGCTGGAAGTTCAGAGATGAGGAGGGGAAAGAGAGGTGAAAGGAGGGGGGGGGGGGGGGGGGGGGCAGTGGGACCCGGAGAACAGGAAAGTGTGTAGGCAGCGGATAATTGGTGTGTAGCTCTTGGCTTCATTTCTCCCGTGTGTGTTTCAGGCGCTGTTTCTTTGGCTGGCGCCCAGAACAACCTGTGGGCGGTGGAAGGAGGGAACAAGCACGTGTGTTCAGGACTGCTGAAGATGGCTAACGCCAACTTACTGAAGGCGCAGGTCAAATCCGTCTCCCCCGTCCACACGGGTACTCCTCTGATCTTTTTCTGAAGATTATTTTAATCTACTAATCCTGTTTAATTGAGATTTTTGGGTTGTGGTGCGCTGCCCAGGCGTGGAGAGGATTAGCCATTTAGAAATGCAGGGAGTCGGGTCATGAAAAGCAGCGTTGTGCTCGTTCTTCCTCAACAAGAACTAGTTATGAACTCAGCTTGGTTAAAATGAACTAGTTCATGTTCGTAGTTTACCAGCGGAAAGTCTTTAAACTAAGATTCAACGTGAACTGGTTTTTGTTCCTTATTAGGAATCTGTCTCAAATAAAGTAAAAAAAAAAATGAATGTAGTGCATGTTTAAGTTGTGCAGAACTGATTATACCATTACTGTGTTAATTTACAAAAAAATATTATTATTATTATTATTATTATTATTATTATTTTGCTAAAGCAATGCACTAAGAAATCCTATTGCAATGGTTCACACTATAACCATTTAATTGCATTAATATAAGATTCATATTTGTTATTGAAAAAGAAAAGCATTAATAAATTTGTTAGAAAGTGTATTACTTATGTAATAGCTTGCAGTGATTGCTCTAATGTTTAAAAATGTATTTAAATACGAAGCTTTGTTGAAACAGATTTGTTTTTAAATCTGCATTAGATTTTATTGTTTTTGGGGCTTTTAAATATATATTTGAAGGATTGTTGTTGTTTTTTTCAAGGTGGATTGACAATACAACAAACAACTTGAATGATTTTTAATAACAGCAGTTGCGTGCACAAGTTTGAATTTGTTGGGCATTTTCTCCAATCAACACTCAAAATTATTCGCACTGGTCCGAGCGTGTGGATACAGTTTGGGTAAATGTCACTCAGCAGGTTTTATGTTTTGCCAGCAGCCATTCTGGTGTAACTCCTACTGGATATTTGACCAATATACTGATTGCTGGGCTTAAAACTTTCCTTTTTGACAAAGCTTGTATAGTTAGAGTGCCTTATAGCCTATAGGCTTAGGCTGCTGGAGGACATCAGGGTCTATTTTTCTCACTCTGCTGAATTCTCCTACTGCTCTCCAATTTGCATTACTTCTTGTTATTTCATCTTTTACTTTTTTATTGTCTTTTTTTTTTCTTTTTTTTTCTGGTCTGGCGTTCTGTTAGCTGTGACATCATCCAGGGGAGACAGATCATCCTCCATTACCATATAACATAGAAAGGATTCCTGGCTCAATGTGTGCTTTTTGTGTCTCTGTCTTCTTTAACCCCCAGTCGGTCGAGGCAGATGACCGTTCACACTGAGCCCGGTTCTGCTGGAGGGTTTTCCTTCCTGTTAATGGGGAGTTTTTCTTTCCACTGTCGCTTCATGCATGTTCAGTATGAGGGATTGCTGCAACGCCATCAACAATGCAGACGACTCTCCGTGTGGCTCTACATTCTTTCAGAAGGAGTGAATGCTGCTTGTGAAGACTTGATGCAATCTACTGGGTTTCCTTAAATAGGAAACTTTTTGACCAACCTGTATAATCTGATTAAATTTGACTTTGGAAAGTGCCGAAAGATGACATGTATCACGAATTGGCGCTGTATTAATAAAATTGGACTGAATTGGCGTAGTTGATGTAGTTTCCTTGAATTTGGAACGTTAGATAAACTTAATCAGAGGTCGGAGGCATCCCAGAAGCTGAGTGTTTGGGATCACTGTCCTGTTGAAACACCCAATTTCATCCACTTTTGGTTTTTTTTGCAACGTATCCACGGCAGCGAAACAGATGCTGTCACCACCATGTTTGACAGTAGGTACAGTTTTCTTAGACGTGAAGCCTCACTTTGAGTCCTCCAAACAAAACTTGTGTCCACAACAGCTCAAAAGCAGGTTTATCTTGGTCCGGAGATCATGGATGATATTCACCATGTGCAGAAAGTTCATACTAAATTAATTAGGGCTGGGCAACGATTAAAATATTTAATCGCAATTAATCGCATAATTTGCCTGATTAATCGCGATTAATCACATTGTATTTACAAACTCCAAGAATGAATTCAAAAGTAGTGTAAAGAGCACTTTTATTTTAATGTTCTGCTGCCATATGAACAAAAGTGTTGTAACATTTGTAGCACTTATCAGTAACACATATTTAGTGTAAAGCTCAACTTAAACATGTAAAACAAAAAATAGCAATAATAATAAATTAAAGCTTATTGCCACTGACAGGGAATTCTCTTTATGGGGAAAAAATCTACCAAAAACAGGCAATTTCTGAGGTAACCGCAGGGAGCAGCATTACCATTTTATGTTCAATACCAAAGTTTAACTTGGCAGTGGTTCCAACTAACTTGTTTCTGTCATATTCGATGCTGGAAGAACTTTAAACTGAAATGCTTGCTAACTCGATATGCTTGCGTTTATTTGACGTTAACACGCGGTTTTTTGTTGTTGCTTTCTCGCGCGCATATAGTGAATGGCAGGGGGAAAACAGGCAAAAATACATGGATACTTTGAAACGAGAAGCGACTTCACCGACGGCGTCGATGCAGACCCCCCCGCTCCGCACAAAACTTGTTCCGGCCGCCAACTCACCGCCTCGCCTCGCCTAAGCTCGCTCGCGGTACCTGCGGGAAACACCGCCTTCCGCATGTCAGCTGTGTTTTTTCCGGCCAGCACCTTTCTTCCTCTTTGAATCTGAGGCTTGGCTGACAGCGAGGTTATTGGCGCATTATCGCCACCTACTGTTCTGATTCAAACCCCTACACCACAGCAACAGACCTTCACAAAATAAAAGCATGTGAGCAACATGCGTTAACGCGCGTTAAAGAAAATATCGCCGTTAATAGTCTAATGAGTTAATGCGAAATTAACGCGTTAACTTGCCCAGCCCTAAAATTAATCCCAACTTTAGTTTAGTTGTATTGTCACTCCGCCCTGTAAAAAGAACATATCAAACGGATCTTTAAACTGACACAAACGATAATAAAATCGATGTCTCTGATATGAGGTTCTCACTGGCGCTGCCTTTGTTCTTCAGCAGAGGGGCTGCAGTACCAGCTGAACTTCACCACAGCATCAGGAGTCGGCTCGGAGCTCTACAACATTGTGGTGTTGGCGACTCCGCTTCAGGCTAGCGTTGGTTCTGGACTCCAGTTCCAAGATTTCGCCCCTCCCTTCGACGAGCTGCCTGGCGACTACCACGGCACGGTGGCCACCATCGTTCACGGCTACCTCAACACGTCTTTCTTCGGCTTCCCGGACCCGCGCCTGTTCCCGTTCGCCAGCGTCCTCACCACCGAGACGCCCGGCCTCTTCTTCAGCAGCGTGGCCAGCGTCTGTCCGGTCAACGTCTCGGCCGGCTTCCGCCGCAAGCAGCCGCAGGAGGCCGGGGTCTACAAGGTGTTTTCGCCTCAGTCGCTGGACAAGTCCCAACTCAAAACACTCTTCAGGTCAGTCCGGATGGTAACTGTAGGCTGCTAGCAGTTTTTAGGGATCAATATTTCTAGTTTTAGACTTTATTCTCTATCCTGTTGTGTTCTTTACTTTCTTCCTGCCCTTATGTCTTTACCTCCTTGCATCTGTCTCTTTCCTTTTTTCCTGTCTATCCTTCCTTCCTCGTGTCCTTTTTTCCCGTCTATCCTTCCTTCCTCATGTCCTTTTTTTACGTCTTTCCTTCCCTCCTTGTGTCCTCTTTTCCCGTCTTTCCTTCTTTCCTCGTGTCCTTTTTTCCTGTCTATCCTTCCTTCCTCGTGTCCTTTTTTTCCCGTCTTTCCTTCCTTCCTCGTGTTCTTTTTTCCTTTCTTTCCTTCCTTCCTCATGTCCTCTTTTCCCGTCTTTCCTTCCTTCCTCGTGTCCTTTTTTCCTGTCTATCCTTCCTTCCTCGTGTCCTTTTTTCCCGTCTATCCTTCCTTCCTCATGTCCTTTTTTTACGTCTTTCCTTCCCTCCTTGTGTCCTCTTTTCCCGTCTTTCCTTCCTTCCTCGTGTCCTTTTTTCCTGTCTATCCTTCCTTCCTCGTGTCCTTTTTTCCCGTCTATCCTTCCTTCCTCATGTCCTTTTTTTACGTCTTTCCTTCCTTCCTCGTGTTCTTTTTTCCTTTCTTTCCTTCCTTCCTCATGTCCTCTTTTCCCGTCTTTCCTTCCTTCCTCGTGTCCTTTTTTCCTGTCTATCCTTCCTTCCTCGTGTCCTTTTTTCCCGTCTATCCTTCCTTCCTCATGTCCTTTTTTCCCGTCTTTCCTTCCCTCCTTGTGTCCTCTTTTCCCGTCTTTCCTTCCTTCCTCGTGTCCTTTTTTTCCCGTCTTTCCTTCCTTCCTCGTGTTCTTTTTTCCTTTCTTTCCTTCCTTCCTCATGTCCTTTTTTTCCCGTCTTTCCTTCCTTCCTCGTGTTCTTTTTTCCTTTCTTTCCTTCCTTCCTCATGTCCTTTTTTTCCCGTCTTTCCTTCCTTTCTCGTGTTCTTTTTTTCTCGTCTTTCCTTCCTTCCTCGTGTCCTTTTTTCCTTTCTTTCCTTCCTTCCTCATGTCCTCTTTTCCCGTCTTTCCTTCCTTCCTCGTGTCCTTTTTTCCTGTCTATCCTTCCTTCCTCATGTCCTTTTTTTCCCGTCTTTCCTTCCTTCCTCGTGTTCTTTTTTCCTTTCTTTCCTTCCTTCCTCATGTCCTTTTTTTCCCGTCTTTCCTTCCTTCCTCGTGTTCTTTTTTCCTTTCTTTCCTTCCTTCCTCATGTCCTTTTTTCCCGTCTTTCCTTCCTTTCTCGTGTTCTTTTTTTCCCCGTCTTTCCTTCCTTCCTCGTGTTCTTTTTTCCTTTCTTTCCTTCCTTCCTCATGTCCTTTTTTCCCGTCTTTCCTTCCTTCCTCGTGTTCTTTTTTCCTCATTTTTCCTTCCCTCCTCATGTCCTTTTTTTCACGTCTTTCCTTCCCTCCTAGTGTCCTCTTTTCACGTCTTTCCTTCCTTCCTCATGTTCTTTTTTCCTTTCTTTCCTTCCCTTCTCATGTCCTTTTTTTCTCATCTTTCCTTCCTTCCTCTTGTCCTTTTTTCCTGTCTTTCCTTCCCTCCTTGTGTCCTCTTTTCACGTCTTTCCTTCCTTCCTCTTGTCCTTTTTCCCTGTCTTTCCTTCCCTCCTTGTGTTTTTTTCCTGTTTTTCCTGTTTTTCCTTCCCTCCTCATGTCATTTTTTTCTTTCTTTCCTTCCTTGTATTCTATCTACCTTCCTTCTTTGTCCTTCCTTTCCACCCTTTCCCCTCCCCTTCCTTTTGTCTTTCCTTCCTTCCTTCCTTTTCTCCTTCCTTTTGCTTTTTCATGTCCTTCCACTTCTATATCTCATCAGTCCACAGAATATTTCCCAAAAGTTTTGGAAATCATCATCATGTTTTTTTTTTTTTTGCCAACTGTGAGACGACCTTTGGGTTCTTTTGGTCGGCGGTGGTTTTTACCCCCAAACTCTTCCATGGATGCCATTTTGGCCTCAGCCTCTTTTTCTGCTGTTGAGTGATGAATACTTCAGTGGGAAAGTTCAACACCATTTGTTGCTGTGATTCACTGGAGTCCTGAAGCCTCAGTAACCCTTTCAGAGCTGACAGATGTCAATGACTTTGTTTTTCATCAGTCCTTGAATCGCTTTAGATCGCATGTTGATGGGTCACTTTGTGAGATCTTTCAGCTTACTTCTTGTTGTCCGACATGTCGTATTTAAGCGCTCTAATCAGACCTGGTCGGGACTTTTTAAACGGAACTTAGCTATCTAACAAAATGTGGCCAATCAAAGTTCATCTATGATTTCTTTTAAGGCCAGGTTGGTTTGGAGAGATTACCTCTATTAGAAGAAATCATCAATACAAAACTTCTTTTTATGTTTCCACTGGTTATCCTTCTGGTTATGTTTCACCCCTCGCGACCCCACAAGGGATAGACGTGTTAGAAGATGGATGGATGTCTTATTGAGATTTAAACCTGTCTCTTCTGCACCTCTGGGCTGCAGGTCGTACTACTCAGCCCAGGTGACGGAGTGGCAGGCCTACCCTCAGTACGGCAGCAGCCAGGGACTGCCGCCGGTGGAGCTGCACCCCAACCTCTACTACCTGAACGGCATCGAGTGGGCCGGCAGCGCCATGGAGATGAGCTCGGTGGCCGCCAAGAACATCGCCCTGCTGGCGTACCACCGCTGGAACAAGCAGACGGACATGGTGGACCAGAAGGACCTCATGCACAGGATCAAAACGGAGCTATGATCGTCTAAAACATTTGCTGTAAAAATCCAGTTCAGTGTTATTTTTTTTGGGGCGGGGAACTGGACACGTGTACAACAGGAGTATGGCGATACAGTAGTACAGAAAGTGCTCCCGAACACCGTTTAGCCATCTTAGTTTCATCAAAAGTAAAAATATCTAGCCTTAGCATCTTCATCAGAGGATTTCAAGCTTCTTTGAGCATCTTGACCATGTCTTTAGAGGAAAATCTGACTAAAACTACTGCTAAAATACAATTAAAGCTCACATATGGGACTATTTATAAACAAACATAACCGTGCACTGATGTCAAGCTATTTTTAGATTTTATTGTTTGTCCAACATGCAGTTGTACAGAGAACTGATGCAAATTGCCAGTTTTTAATGCGATGCGGTGTAGTTTTAGTTTTTTTATTTCAACACAAATAAGATCTCCAGGCAGCCAGTTTATAATGTATGATGTAGTAACTGGACTGTTAAAAGGGTAAAGGTACTGCTGTTTGTAAATAAGTGATTCGGCTTTGTCTTACTGGCCTGAGAAGATTTAGTGGCTGGTTTAAACCAACAGGTCCACCTCAATAAATTAGGATACAATCAGAAATTTGTATTTATTTCAAAAATTCTATTTAAAGAATGAAAGAATAATTTAGAAGGCCAATTAAACAATAGTTTTTGATGCAAAAGTTTCTGCTTTCCTAAAGTTTGTAGTATCCTGTGGTGTTTGAAGTATGCTGGCTGTACTGGTATTGGACTTGATGAACATCAGCAGATGCCATGGCTCCCCCTGGCAAACTTCGCTCTGGACCTCGAGCATCTTCTGTGCCTTTCTGCTCGCCCAGTCAGTCCAGTTCTATTTTTCCTCTCAGCCCTAATACGGATATCTTCTGATGTTTCTGGTTCAGCAGCACTTTTAGCTCATGTCCTGGCTACATCTGTTTGTGGTGGGGGGCTGAAGCCCTAACTCCGGTCACAGTCCATACCCTGTAAATCTCCTTCAACTCTTGAATTGGCTTTGCTTCACGTTCCTCTCAAGCCTTCAGCTATCTCTGTGCACCCTGTCTACCACACGTTGTCCTTCCACTAAGCTTCCAATTAAAATTCTTGGATACGGCACTCTGGACATCTTGCGAGTCCGTAATCTCCCCCCCCCCCCCATGCATGCATTGGCCATAGCATTTCTGTATTGAAAGGCATTTTAATTTGGCTCGTATATAATGTGTACATTTTCTGAGAAACAAAAATCCTGGCTTCTCATTGGCTGTAAGCCATAATCAACAAACCCGATTGAAATAAACCCTTTCAACATACGACTGTGTGGTGAATCTGTATTTAAAACTGATTAAATGAACTTTTCAAAGGGCTTCTGATTTATTGAAATATAAGATTCGTTGCTTCCTGACACAGGGATCTCAATAATAGAGTAATCTCAGCTGGGGTTTTGTAAATTAAAGCAACAACCATGCAGTGACTTATTGTGACCACTGGTGCTGTGCTCTATCCCCCCTTTCATCAGACTTTTTTTTTTTTTTTTTTCTTCAAACGATCCCTTCTTCCTGCTGCTTTTGTTGCGTAATCCAGTGGAAAGAATTTTTTTTTTCAGGGACCGGAGCCAGCCAGCTTTCAGTCTGGACAGAAAACAAAGCAGAGGACAGATCTGCTGCTGCTGATCGTTTTGGGGACAAATTTCTTCCACTGAAAGATGAGAGCCCGGCGGAGCACATCCCTGCCACTAACACGTAGAAATGTAAAGCTTTAAGTAATGCGACGTTTCCTGTCGCATATTGTTGATTTATTTCTGGGTGCGGGTCGTAAATGTCAGTGGACGGAGAATCTAACGGAGCTTTTCTGATCTTCCGAGTTTTGTCATATGAACATCTTGTGACTTAAAGGGGCTTCCATTGATAAACTGTGATTTATTTATTTTTTATCTTGTGACGAGAACTTTATATATATATATATATATATATATATATATATATATATATATATATATATATATATATATATATATATATAATTATATATATATATAATATTTATTTTTTTCTCAGCCATCACCCTCCACTGCGTTCCCTTCGGTTTCACTCACTACTTTAGGGACGGACATTGCAAATTAGTCATGGCTATAAATGTGTTTAACGTACACACTTGTCCCCATCAACTAAATAAACCAAACACGCAGAGCATTGATGTGACAATGTGGCAGCTTCCCGTGGGATTGTGTTTAGCATCTTCATTAGGTTTGGATCTTTTTACCTCTTTCTGAACTCAGACTAGGCTTCTGCATGCATCAGAGGGAAGGCCAGTCAAGGCTTTATGGAAAATACTCTTTAATAATGATTGTTTGCTGTGTTAGCAGTGTCTTACTGAGCTGATGGTACCTGCTTCAGCAGGGGGGGGGGGGGGGGGGGGGGGGGCATTTGATAGAAAGTGCCGGGTAGACAACCTTTGTGAATCTTTTTATTTATGTTTCCTTTTGTCGTAATTTGGTTAAAAGCAGTTAGGAAAACGTCTTTTGTGTCAACCCGAAGCTTCAGATAAGGGGACACAATGAGATCTTCTCTCACAATAAGTCAATCTTCTATAAAACTATTAAATGTCTCCTTTAAAAATATAAAATGTATAATGGAAATGAAACGATATTTGCTTATTTGTACATAAAAAAAAATGTTGATTCATTTATATTTGTTGTAGATGTTTTACAACTATCATGCATTCCTTCGGTAATCGTGACATTTTGTCACTTCACAACCACAAATGTTTGGGGTTTTGATGTATCAAACCAACACAAAGTAGTGCAAAATTGTAAAGAGGGAATAGAATTATAACTTTTTTAAAACATATATAACAAAAAAGCGTGTCTTGCAGTTTTTTATTTAGTCCATTGAGACTGTGCTTTATATAGCAAGGTTGTACTACACTTACAGCTCAGAGACTTTTGGGTAATGTCTTCACCAACTTTTCCTGTCCAGAGATGGATTTTCCCCCCCCATTATTTGGTGAATATCTCACTTATTATTTGGTAAATATCTCATACTCAGACATATTGAACAAAAGGCAAATTCTCCATTGTAATTGGGTATAAACTTGGTATAGGCCATTTTAATACATGAATGTGCTTTGATTTAAACCACTCAATTGTAGCACATATTGTACAGGTACATATCAGAAAATTAGAATATTGCATTAAAAGTGCAACATTTTTTACCAGTTATTTCAGAAAGTGAAGAGGTTATTTTATAGATACATTACATAGAATAAAATATTTCTAACTTCTTTCTTGTAATTTTGTTGATTATGACTCACAGGTGAAGAAAACCCAATATTTTGTGTCTCAGAAAATTAGAATATCACATTAGACCAATCAAGGAAACTTTATTTTAAGCACCAATGTCAGTCTTCTGAAAAGGTACGCCTATTTCTTTGCACTCAATACTTGGTTGGTCCTCCTCTTGCAGGAATGACTGCATCAATGTCTTGTGGCATAGATCAGCCTGTGGCTCTGCGTAGGTGTAATGGAAGCCCAGATTGCTTTAATAGCTGCCTACAGGTCATCTGCCTCGTTGGCTCTGGTGTCTCTCATCTGCCTCCTGACAACAACTCAGATTTTCTATGGGGTTCGAGTCAGAACAGTTTTGCTGGCCAATCAAAAACAGGAACACTATGGTCATTGAACCAGCTTTTGGTTGCTTTGACAGTTATTGGCACGAGCCGAGTCCTGTTGGAAAATATAATCAGCTCATCCATACAGCGTGTCTGAAGAGGGAAGCTTGAAGTGCTTTAGGATTTACTGGTAGACGGTTGCATTGACTGTGGGCGTCAGAAACCAGTGGACCACTCTTCTTCCAGAGTCTGGGGCCCTGTTGTCCAAATTAAATGCAGAGTTTACTTTCATCCAGCCTCAGTCCACTCCTTCTGAAGCTCCCTCAAATTCTTGAATGGATTTCACTTGACAATCCTCTCAAGGCTGCAGTTCTCCCTGTAGCTGGTGCACCTGTTCCTACCACATTTCGTCCTTCCACTGAATTTTCTGTTAATCTGCTTGGATGCTGAACTCTGTGAACAACCAGGTTCTTCAGGAATGACGTTTTGTGACTTCCCCTCCTTGTGAAGGGTGTCGATGACTGCCTTCTGGACGTCTGTCCAGTCAGCAGTCTTCCCCATGATTGTGTCTCCTACTGACCCAGAGTGAGAGACCGACTCAGGAAACCTTTGCAGGTCTTTTGAGCTGATTAGCTGAAGGGTAACACCGTGTGTTTACCCTTTTTCACAGTGTTCTAATTTTCTGAGACACTGTATTTGGGGTTTTCATTAACTGTAAGCCATAATAATCAAAATTACAAGAAACAAATCTATGTGTAATGATTCTACATCATACATGATCTTCACTTTCTGAGATGACTGGCAGAGAATATTGTACTTTTACGCAATATTAATTTTTTTTTTTTAGACGTATCTGTATGTTTACAGACATTGTCCTGCTGGAAGTTGATCCTCAACACCAATCTCAAATATTTCTGAGTCCTAAATGTATCTTTATCCGTCTTCCCTTCAACTCTGTTCAGGTTCCTTGTTCCTGCTGAAGAAAAACATCCACACAGCATTTTTGTTGCCACCCCACTAGTTATCATGGACCTCTCGGCTGCTTCTCTGATTAATTCTCCACTCGCTCCGCCCATCAACTCTGAACAGCTTCTTTGTCCTTGCTGAAGAAAAGCAACCACAAGGAGGGTGGTTGGTGTGTTCAGCATAATGGGTTGGTTTTGTGCAAGTTTGAAAAGGTAAAGGGGTGTGAATATTTTAGCGAGCCAGAGCAAATGCAAGCAAAGTAGTCCTGCTGAGACTTAATGAGCTTTAACATGGTGGCTAAAAACAAAACATGGTGACCAAAGTGCTAATTGCTAAAAACCTATAGAATTTACTGATTTAACATTAAAAACACAGTAACGATACAAACGATTCAAACATTTGACCTAAATAAGCGTATAAAATATGATCTAAAACAAGAGCAAATTTCGTTGGAAGATTTCTCTATTTTTCCTAAAACAAATTGGCTTAAGAAGGTAATCAGTCTGGAAAGTTGTAGATCCTGCTGTAGAGTGTTTCAGGTTGACGGGACAGAATAACAAAATGCTTTTTACAAAGTTCTGACTGAACTAAGGGAGCACTGAAATAAATACAGTAAAGTCTTCACTGCAAAAACAGAACTAGAAATAAGTAAAACATTCTTAAAATGAGTGTATTTGTCGTTGTTTTGAGCAGGCAAATAAGACTATTTGCCAATGGAATAAGATTTTTGCACTTAAAATAGGAACAATTCATCTCCATCTTCTTATTTCAAGTGCAGGATGTCTAATTATCTTATTTTAGGGGTCAAAATACTCATTCCATTGGCAGATAATCCATTTTACCTACTCAAATCAAGGATAAATACACTAACTGATTTGTTCACTGTCTCCATTGTGGCTGTTTTCTTTCAGACCTATTGCTGAAAGTGCTAAAATTACAATAAATAAATGAAATTAAATCTGTAATTATTTATCCACGTCATACCTAAAATAAAACTTTCAGAATTCTATCTGTAATTAAATTTCAAGAATTTACTTAATACATGCTGACATGTTTAAATGTGAAGTTCATTAATCAAAATTTGAAGTCACCATCTAAAAAAATCGTGTATAGCTATTCACATATAATCTTACTGTCAGTTATCTCCACAATAAGTCTACTTTGATTCAATAAGTTTTATTTATATAGCGCCAATTCACAACACGTCAGCTCAAGGCACTGTACAAAGTCAAATTTAATCAAATCACACAGATTGTTCAAAAAGGAATCTAAGGAATCTATCTAAGCAGATTGTATCGTGTCTCTCCAAGCAGCATTCACTCCTCCTGAGAGAGCGTGGAGCCACAGTGGACAGTCGTCTGCATTGTGCAGCAATCCCTCAAACCGAGCATGCATGTTACAACTGTGGAGAGGAAAACTCCCCTTTAACAGGGAGGAAAACCTCCAGCAGAACCAGGCTCAGTGTGAACGGCCATCTGCCTCGACCGACTGGGGGTTACAGAAGACAGAGCAGAGACAAAAAGAGAAGACAGAAGCACACATTGATCCAGGAATCCTTTCTATGTTATATAGTAATGGAAGATGATCTGTCTCCCCTGGATGGTGTCACAGTTAACAGAACGCCAGACCATGTGTACCTAATATAAAAAAAGACAGAAAGAACATAAATTATACGATGAAATAACAACAACAATGTAAGAACTCAGCAAAGTGAGAGAAATAGATCTTGATGTCCTCCAGCAGCCTAAGCCTATATCATCATAACTACAGAGATATACCTCAGGATAACCTAAGTCACTATAACTATGAGCTTTGTCTTTAGAGTGAGTGTCAGCCTTTCCTTCTGAGTCTGCTGTCTAAGTCTGACAAAGAAAGAAAGAAAACTGTGGGGCATTCAATGCCCTAAAACACCTTTCAGTTTCAATATTACTCAAGATACAAAAATTGAAAGTGAACTAAACAGTGATTCAAATACAGATGTCCAAAGATGCCATTGGCCAACCAAGCAGACATTGTGCTCGTTGATAGCAGCAGAGGACATCCCAAACGATGGAAACATCAGGAAAAAGATACATGAGAAAGTAAAGAAATAAGAAGGACTCAGAGAAGAGCTGGAGCGAGCCTGGCTATTGAAGGCAACAACAGTACCTGTGACGGCACCAGCAGTGACCCCCGCACTGAGAAGTAACTCCTGCAGATACCTGAAGAAACAGGAGATCTCAGTCCAGATGAGTCCTAGAAACAGCAAAGATACTGCAAAAGATCAAGCTCCCAGGCTTCTGGGAGGAATACCCGAGCTTGACATGAACACCCTAAATATTCATCATTCTTCTTGATTCTTGATTCTTGATTCTATACCACCTTAACAAGGAAAATGGGGTTGGGTGAGAGTTTTATTTACTTTGGTTTAGACAGATAATCTCATTGAAACTTGTAGTCTCATTTATAAGACTGACCTTACATATACAAATACAAACAATTACTTCAGATTTAATCAAAGAATTTCATATTTGAATACATATTCAATCTTTCAATGCTGATTTCAATTACTTTTTCCATATCAACCTTTTTATGAAAGGTTTAAGCAATTACTGATTATTTATTTATTACGTTTTTCCACTTCTGACACTCAATAGAATGCATTTATGAAATTATTTAAGAAAATACATACATAACTGGATATTATTTTTCTAAATAAAATATTTGTTTTTTCTGACCTTTTCCCCTCATCTATTTGTTTTTTTATCTTAAATAATTTTTGACACATTTCATTAATTATTTGATAATCGTTTTTTTATTTATAAATTGTTGCATTTTTGAAACAGTAATTAGTATTAGTGACGTCAGTAATTAATTATGATGGAGTAAATAATTACTGTTTCATCTATTACATTTTGCCAGTTAATAATAGAGGACTATTTTCATATTTACAAACTTTCATTATTTTTCTTATTAAAGTTCCAATTAACCAGGTAAAAGACCCAATAAGATCACAACCTCTTTCCCAAGGACGACTTGGCTAAAAAAAGGTGGCAGCACATGTCCTAGTGGATGAGACAGACAAACAATAATAAAATATATATAAGGTGTGAATAATCTTAAGATGTAAAATGTAGAGAAAAAGTATCGAAAAATTTCCTTTTCCAGTTTCTAAAGATGGAGCAGCAGATCTTCAATAAAACCGGTTCTCACAGCTTCAGTTCAGTTGGAGTTCATTCCAAACAGAAGGGGAACAAAAACTGAATACTTTCTATCTTTATAAATTATTAATGCATTTGTTTTTGTGTCTAAATCTTTACTCACACATTTATATAATTGTTTTTCTTTATAAACTATGGCAATGTTGGACCTCCATATCCACTGTTTATTTATTGCCCCGAGTAATTTTGAAACTGAAACTGCATTTTTTTTATTCTGCCCCCACGTCTGGGCTCTAAAATGAAACGTCAGTGTCAATTTAATTGTATGTTATTTTATTCGTGTAGATTACTGTCTTCCCTTAACCTTACTTATTCAGATATCTTAGTTTCACTTTTCAAGTAAAACGAAAGTGGGTGAAGCGCAAGTTTATATATATGTGTGTATATATAGTGTAACGATATATAATGTATATATAATAATAATTATTAGAATATTATAAAGAAAAGTAGCAAAACCTTATTTATTGTTGTTTTACTTCAATATTCTCATCGTTATATATATATATCATTAGTTTATTGGGAACATGGTGAAACCAATAAAATGTCACGGCAGTAGAAACAGTTTTGCTACTTTTCTTTTAGTGTTTGGTATCTTTTGCGAACGATGCCGGTCGATTTCTCGCTGTTTTGTAACCCTAAATTGTGACTTTTAACCTGAAAACGGGGAAAATATTAAAACGTGTTGTCGTCCAGCTCGGAGCTCTTCTCCTATTGGCTGATGGGCGCACCACGTTGGTCGGGTAGTCACGCGTTTTCCAGAAACCCGTCAGGAAGGAGAAAAACAAAACAAACCCGAGAGAGAGAGAAAGAGAGAGAGAGCTGTAAAACCGTGTGGACTCCATTGGAAAGGGAAACATTTTTTAATCATCAGTCTAAGTCAAACACCGAAGTCTCGCAACGAGCGTGACGTATGCATGGGAGTCTTAAAAGTGAGTAGGACCGCTCCTAGTACGCTTCCTGAACCTTGAGTGTGCGCTTCGGCCGCGGTGGCTCGTTAGCTCCGAAGCTAGCTGCCTCTGGTTGTTGAGTGTCGGGCTGCAGCTGGGACGAGGAAGGGGGCGGACGGGAGGCCATACTGACCGACTTCTAGGTGAAAAATGGGACAATTATTTGTGACCGGGGCTCTGTGACATAAAATTGAACGCAAATAAACACGAGTAGAGTGGCATTTATTTTAAGCTCGTGGCTGTTTATGAAGGAGCAGAGACGTTAAGCTAGCTCACGTTGCACGATTAGCTGATATAAACGTCGGCCAGCGGGCTCCGGACCGACTCCATGGTGACATGTTTGCCGATTTGGTGCCACGGGAGCTCGCAGAAGAGCGGATTCTGTGTCTGTTTACGTAAAAAAAACAGCTGTTATGTAAGGAGGCTGAAGTGTCAAAATAGCACCGCGTCGCTTATTATATGTGCCAGTTTCTCTCGTGCATTTGGGAATATGCAGGATTTCTGAGTGACCTGGCACCAGGAGTGTGATTGTTGAAGGAAAAGCCTGACTTTGGAGCCTCAGGTCTCCCTGGGTACACGCCCCCCATCATCAAACAGAGCCAGTGTTGCTGGAGAAAAGCTCGGTAATATCATCTGATCTGACCTCACATACACTCCGTGGGTCCTCACGTTAAGCCATTTAACTTCCGGGATTGTTAAATTTATTATTTTCTATCTTTTAAAAAAAAGCCTATTTTGTGGGGATTTATCCACCTAGTCTATCAGTACGTGAATGCATGTTGGTCTTTTGGAGAAAACACGAGCATACATGATTTTTTTTTTTTTTTTTTTTACCGCGGTGACTTTATTTCGTGTGCGATTGTGTTCAAATATGTCATAAATACTAATATGTAGGGCACGGGGATGTAGGCCTCCTAGTTGTTTATCTTCTGCTTCAACCTAGATTGAAACAAGCTGTTTATGATGAGGCAGGTTCTGTGATTGGCGGCCGGTGTGGCCTATCGGGCGCTCCGGAAGGCGGGCCTTCGTCTCGGCTCGACCAATAGGAAAGCCAGATTACGTGGGTGTTGGCACGACGGGTTAGATTGAGGTTTTGTTTTGCTTTGCAGAAGATCTGCGATGGGTGCAGAGACTGGCGAGACTCTGGTGACTTTATGGCTTTTACTGGAGGATAATATAGGTCACCTGCAATACATGTCGGCCTGTCAGGGAAAAGCGATTTATGTGAGCCGAACGCTTGTGCTTTTAGATTCTGAAAAGAAGGGAAATTCCTGAGATATCCAGGTTTATTATTTTTTTTAGAGGAAAACACCGTCTGTTTGTGTCTTTTCCACTGACAGCATGGTTGCCTTAAAAATGTTTTGGGAAGACGCAAAACTCATTGCCCCTTCATCAGCAGCGTTTGAGGTAAAGTGAAACATTTGTTTTTTACTTCTCTTTTATTTATGGTGATAGTAATGTCCTTTAGAATAATGATATGAAATGCATCCATGTATATTAATGTGTTGTTTCCAGCTAGGTTTAGACCCTTAGGATTTTTTTATGACACCCTTGAGTGAAAATACTACGGTTTTATGGGATCATCACATTCACACATAGTTTTTGTTTTTTATAAAATGCAAAAAATGATTGTATTACCTTTTTATATAAAACATAAAAACAGCTAAGTAATTGATACAGCTGTAGTACTGTTTTATAAAATGAAATGCTATATTGTTATTTAAATGTAGATACATAGATCAAAAATAAAACTACTGAATAAGCCCACAAAATTTAGAAGTAGCTTTTCAAGTAAACGTGATTATTCCGGAGAGTGTTATACGTTTATGAGAGGAGGATGTCGCCCCAGAGAAAATCAGATGGAATAAAACAAGGAGTATAAGTCGAGCTTAGAACGTGACCGTGCCATAGAGGTATGAACATAAGTGGATACGTATTGAAGAGCAGAAAAGCCTCTGCAGTGCAGATGTAGCCGATTAGCTTACCGACTTGGAGGCAAACATTAAAAGATCTGCACAAAGAAAGTTTGGAGGCAGAGGAGACACACTTTGAGGCGATAAATATACAACAAGACTCACCGTCCGGTTATTGAGCCCGTCATCCTCTAAGCTATGACGGACAGCTCCGTGAAGTTAGTTATAGGTTGCCGTCCTCCTGTTTGACCTTCTGGCTGTCTTCCCCCCTCCACCCACCCAGCGGTGGTTGTAAAACAGGACGACAACAAGACGACGAATTTGCGCAGCTCGAATATAAACTTGGGGCCAACTTCACTGCGATGTGACGGTCCTCATACTCTGAATGCGAAAGTGAAAAGTCTCCACTTCATTCCAGAGACCCAGCTTTTGTTTCATGTTCATACTGATGTATATAAACCCACTACCTCTATGAAGTCTTCTGGTATTTTTTTATTTTTTTTTGGATTTAAAGGAGGCCTCTCCTAACGTGGCAACAACTGGAAAATAATGGCGTTCTTGCTTCTTCAGCGTTCTTCTATAGCTGGCTGTGGCTCACTATACGTCAGGCAGCTCCGCCCACCAAAAAAAGGCCACTACTGCATTTATTGAAACAAATATGCTAAAAATAAGTTATTGCAGTTTGACTTCAGCGCAATCGGTCCCTTGAATGTTTCGTGGCAGTGTCTCACTAAATGGTATTGGAGCTATGTCAATATTTGCCGATTTGATTTCAGTTCACCTTCAATATGAATGATGGACGGCAGGAAGAGAGCTTTATGTGACAGAAGGTTCCTCCATAGAGAGAGCAGTTTGGAAACAGATTATTGCAATATATGCATCAAAATATATCCCTTACCTTTATTTGAGTTTTATATACGTCATGGTTCTTTGTTTTTACTAATTTAATAAAAAGGGGATGAAAAAATCAGATTTTTCCGAATTTGACCTGCTGATCAGAGCCGATTCCTGGCTGATCTGTCGACACCTCTGCCATTCGTACTGATGTCAGTCAGGATATACATGACAAGCACATCTTTTCTTTTTTTAAAGGTTCAAACAGAGGCCAGGTTAAATCTTTTTGTATAGATGTTTGCTCCTTTGATTAAAGAGGATTAAAACAAGGCATGTTTTATATTTGACTTATACTTAGCTTAACGTTAGGTGTGTTATCCCTATTTGACAAAACCTTGCGGACCGACATCATTGAAGCGTTGCAGCCTTCAAGCAGCTCTGCTTCTCTGTAGTATTTCAATAAATCAGTTAAATTGAGCAAACACTGAGACCTGCCTCAGCAGGAAAAGCCCCAGTGGCCCGCATCCAGAGATTATTACACCGTTGTTCAGCAATTAACCGGGGAATCAGATGTGCCTATTTCCGACATAATTAAAAGGCTCTTTGAAAAATAAATAAGCTAAGTCTGCTCAACCTTTTTTTTTAATCCTTTTTAAAACAAAAGCACCGCTGTCAGAAGGAGGCCGTCGCCGTCTGTGGCTTTTCTTTTTGTTGAGTTTTTAAGATTTCCCCTCCCTGGGCTTGAAGGTTTGTTGGTGAGCCGCCGTGGAGCAGATTCAAACATCCGATCGGAAGAATGCAGCCGCGAGCACGAGCGCCCCATTATAAATGTCTGCTGTCTTTCCACTGCAAGGATAGTTTAACTAGGAGCAGCGAGGCTTCATGCAAGTAATACTGTGCAGAGTTTCAAATGAAACCATAATCAATGATTTAGATTATGGTGTCGGTATTGGTAATTGTTGCTCTTCTCTTTTAGATTAAGGAAATTGGATCACGTTTTTGTTATTTGTGTAAAAACCGCACTGTGTCAGCACCCTAAAACCGTTGTGTTTGTGCTGAAGGTCATCTTATCCCGGGAATCTAAGATCCGCCAGAGGTCAGTCGTACCAGCGGAGCAGCGCTGGTGATGAACCCATCCGCTGTTTTACAGCCGATCCGGATTCTCCCTCTGGGGATGATAACGCCTAAAAAGATCTTTAAACTTTGTTTTACGCCTTTTCTAGGATGTAACACGCACAGATCATAAAAGTGCGTTGCAGTTTCCTCAATTCAGAATCATTGAAGCTAATGTCTCCTAGCATTTGTTTTTACTTTACTAAGCTTAAGACCAAGTGCACCGGAGGACCATCGGCGGCTTTATGCCTTTAAAGTGTCACTTTTTAGTTTTGATGCTTTTTTAGTTAACTTCTAACTCCAATTAGCAGCCGTTTCACTTACAAACGAGTGCATTACCGGTGGGTCTATTTAACCTCTATTTAACAAGTACAATTGCTCTCCAGGCATTTCAATTCAGTAGTTGTACCTACAAGAAATAGTCCAATAACAGAATACAATAGAAATCTCCATTATTGTCCAGCAGTGGGGAAATCCAGGTATACCAGCAGCAAGTAAGCAAAAAGTTTCCAACAAAGCAAAATATTGTGCAAACAACTTATTGAGTCTGTTGGAAGCAGCGATGGCTGTAAACCGGTGTCTGATTCTTGTGTCGCCTCAATCAGATTATCTGTCCAAATAAAAAAAATAAAGTCTGAACAGCTGCCGGAAACAAGGATCCACAATGGGTGGGTGCATTTCATTGTATTTGCACCAAATTAGAAAGACAAAAAACACCTTCAAAGCATTCGAGCTGCTGCTGCTTCAGCTTCACTTGGACATTCACGTCTGCAAAAGCCTTGCATTTTATTTACGGGTCCCTGGAATCTTCCAGACGTCCATTGTCCGCCTGTTCGTCATGAGAAAACCCTGACTTAAAAAAAAAAACAAAAAAAAAGGACACGCATGCAGCAGTGACAGTGGAAATGTTGTCCTTGGGTGAAGTGAAAGGGCCTGTTTTTCTCAAGCGATAACGACTGCACTGTTACTGTAGCGCAAATAAACCCTGCAGCAGCAGCAGCAGCAGCAGCATGTAGAAAAGGCACACAGCTGCATTCATTCACCAGAGATACAACAACAGAACCCTTTGAGACGCACATTTTTTAAGTTTTATGTCACAATAATAGTTTTTTGGAACATTATATTCCATTTCACATCATATTACATGCTTACATTGGCTCACTTTTGACTTACATGGGCGATGAAGTGATCAATTGGAAAAGAGTAATGCTAAACGGCCTCGTCCTGAATGTGGTGTTAACTAGCACTCGGTAACCGGTCTGCATGTAGCAGCATGTCATCTAAACAAGCAACAAAACCCCCCCCCCCTCACCTTTAGGGACAATCGGCTGTTATTTAGCATCTATTTCGGTCTGTTGCCACGCTGTCCGAACACATTCAGGGCCTGACAACCTTTTGTGATGCGCGCTCCGCTCTCACATGTCCCCCTTTTCATAAACAGGCTGGCATCTCCGGCGTGTTATTTCTGCAGCAATTAGCGCCTCTCTGGTATCAGTCCAGGGAAGATACTGCGGGTTGGCCTACTTGGATCCCGTCCAGTGTTGTGAGGCAAAGGCGTATCACCTGTTTGCGCGATAAGAGGAGATACGAGATGGGCCCAGCGTGCTCACGGTTAAACTTCCGTGCATTTTGCGCGACGGGCCGTGCAACGGGGCATAGTTGAGAAGTGAAACAAGCACACATGGTTTTCAGTCGTCATTTTACAACTAAAGATCTGCGCCGAGCCCCTCTGAGTCAGTTCGTACCGAGACGACGACGTTTTACCCGGCTTTGACTAGGCCATTCCTACACATGAATGTATTTTCATCTAAACCGATTGACTGTAGCGGTTAGGGTAGGTGTTGGGAACATTTGGAGCATTCTCAAGTCTTTTGTTGAGTTTTGCCTGCTTTCTCGCCGTATTTCCCTGCATTTAGCTCCCTCTATCTTCCAATCAACCCCGGCCAGCTTTGCTGTTCCCGCTAAAGAAAAGCAGCCCCACAGAATAATGCTGCCGCTGTCAGGTTGATGTGCAGGTCTCATCTGAACTTGTCGGCTTCTTCGACAAGGTTGCTTTGTCCCCCTTTGTGGTTTGTGGCAAACTGCAAACGGGATTTTTTTATTTTTTTTTACGGCTTTCCTTTAAGTGCAGACCAAAAGTCGTCCTGTCAGCGGATTTCTCTGCAGCTCATCCAGAGCTACCAGAGTTGGGCGCGCCTTTCATTAACGCTGCCCCGGTCCGACCAGTCCGATCAGGTAGACGTCCATAACTCTTTCTGTTTTTCAGACATACAGGACTGTCTCAGAAAATTATAATATTGTGATAAAGTTCTTTTATTTTCTATAATGCAATTAAAAAACATGAAATGTCATACATTCTGGATTCATTACAAATCAACTGAAATATCGCAAGCCTTTTATTGTTTTAATATCGCTGATTATGGCTTACAGCTGAAGAAAACTCAAAAATCCTATCTCAAAATATTAGAATATTTCCTCAGACCAAGTAAAAAGAAATTCTAACAGCAAAACAAAATCAAACATTTGAAAATGTCCATAAATGCACTCAGTATTTGGTTGGGAATCCTTTTGCACAGATTACTGCATCAATGCGGCGTGGCATGGAGGCAATCAGCCTGTGGCATTGCTGAGGTGTTATGGATGCCCAGGATGCTTCAATAGCGCCCTTTAGCTCATTTGCATTGTTGGCTCTGGTGTCTTTCAGCTTCTTCTTCACAATACTCCACAAATTCTCTATGGGGTTCAGGTCAGGGGAATTGGCAGGCCAATCAAGGACAGTAATGCCATGGTCAGTACACCAGTTACTGTGAGAATCTTATGTCGTCTCTTAACCACTACCATACTTGTGATTTAGTTTACTGAACCAAGCTGAGTGTTTTTCAAGGCTCAGGAAACCCTGCAGTGTTTCGAGTTTATTAGACGATTCAAGTGATTAGTTGAATAGCCTACTAGTATACTTTTTCACGATATTCTAATATTTTGAGATAGGATATTTGGGTTTCTTAAGCTGTAAGCCATAATCAGCGATATTAAAACAATAAAAGGCTTGCGATATTTCAGTTGATTTGTAATGAATCCAGAATGTATGACATTTCATGTTTTTTAATTGCATTACAGAAAATAAAGAACTTTATCAAAATATTCTAATTTTCTGAGACAGTCCTGTAGACATCGGGCAGTTCTCTGCGAGGTGTTCAAAGTTAAAATAACCCAAGTCTGTTTGGATATAACCCCAAAACGTCGCCCCCGGACCGGTCCGCTGGGTTCGCTGCTCTCCATGAAGCCGCTTGTTCACTAATTTTCTCTAACAACCGTTTAAAATCTCAAACGAATCGCTGCTCCAGGATTTTTGTGAAGATCTTGAGCTCTTACACTAAGATTAAGTCATGCAGAGATGAGCCTTCGTAAGACAGACACTGAATTCAGTTCACATCAATCCAGTTTGTTCCTGTATAATCCACAGATTCAAATCCAGCTACATACAGTCCGCTCTAGTCCAGTCCAGTTGGTATAAGGTTATCCGTCTGAGGAAGCCCGGCCGATTGCACCACTGGACCCGCTTTGCAGCCGATCCGAGACAGAAACACGTTCGACTTTCACACAGGAAGTCGTGTGTTTCAAGATCGTTGCGAAGGGAGCGAAGAATGACGGCGCACGTTGCAAGTAACAGAAATGACCGTTTGATTTATTCCACCGCCGGAGCAGCTACTTAATAATAGTTAATCATTTCTGCAGGTCGGTAAAATTGCTCCGAGTGAAGGCAGCGTTTTTATTAACCGGACTTTGAAAGGCAGAACCTGACCCGGAGCTCAGGCTTCAGTAAAGAACTTTTTTTTTTTATATTGAAACTGCAAAAATACTGTGCCTTTAGCAATCTTTGATTATGTGCATTGTTTTGGTAATTAGCTGTAAAGGTTTTGCATTTGTTTTTGTGTTTAAAACTCTAAAAGTTTGCACCAGTAAAGAAAACCTCCATCTCTAGGCCGTGTGCAAGAACCCTGACCCCAGCTTGAACTCTGGGCTTCTGTCAGGCTTACTCATAAAGTTTCGTCTCTTCGTCATAGCCTGCATGAGCCTCTGGTCTGAGATTTTTAGGCCTTTCTCTGACAAACAAACGTGTGCATCGTCACTTTGGCTTGTTTTGCTGTTCTTTTGTGAGATTTCCGTTTTGCGGCGTTCTTGTTCTCTCCGCGGCTGTCGAGGATCAGGATTGATGCAGCTGCTTTGTTGTGTTTAAAACCGTGTGTGTTTCCTCATTCCGGCTCCGCCGCAAATGAAACCAGACACAAACGCGGCGGAAGATCTTGCGCACCGAGATCCGAAGATAGTCCCCGAAATTTGTTACTTCGGAGGTCGAGCTGGGTCCAGATCCGCTCCGGGCCGATCGACCCGACATGCGCTCGCCCGAGGCGGCCAGCTCTCCTCGGTTTGTGTGTTTGGTGAGGTGCTGCTTTCACAACTACCAGTCGTTGCACTGCAGCGTTTATCTGCCACTTCCTGTCTTTACACGAAACCCGTACACGGGGAGATGAAACTGGCAGGGGGGGGAGAAGTTTTATTTTTGTCAGCAAAGGGAAGTCGTGTTGTTCACTGGTCTTGTACAGGGGTGTGATTGGTGAGTTTTTTTTTTTTTTTTTTTTGCGTCCTGTGATCACTGGTTAGGGTCATGTCTCTATGCAGATCTTTGTATTGTTATGCAAAACAAGCCGAGATAAATACGGGGCCGTGTAGCTCAGCTGTGAGAAAAAAGCGAGTAGAGGAAAGGAAGCAAGGTGTTTTTTTTTTTTTTGTTTTTTTTTGTGCTGTGGTTCGCTCAGAGCAAATCTTGCTTTCTCTATTTGCTGCAACTTTAATCAACATTTTCAAGCCGGGGGTTTAACTCCGGTAGTGTTCAGTGGACATTTGTTCAATTGTAACTTAGCTCTCCAGAAACGACGAGAGCGATGCTATACGATGTTTGAAATAAAGCCAAAGAAAGGCGAGCAGGATGTTATAGTATATATATATATATATAGATAGAGTATATATATATATATATATATATATATATATATATATATATATATATATAGATATATATATATATATATATATATATATATATAGATGGCCGTACATTAAAGAGCAGGTACAGCAGAGTAATGAGATCGTTATGGGAATGGTCCATGAATGTTAATAGGGGTCTAATGTGTAGAAAATGCACGCCAGTAAGCGAGAGCTGGCTGGGTATACAGATTGCTGATGTTCGTATCTCATCTGGTGTGGCTAACTGCACATAATTGGATTCAGCGGCTTCACCCGCCATATTTCCGTGTGCTTTCTGTTCCCTGCATCAATTTTCTGCCTCGCACCTTATAGATTAAACGTATCTGCAAGCATATGTCGTTGCTAAATGTGCATTCATTTCTCTAACATAGGAAAACCCTTTAAAAAAAATCTGATTCATTCATGTTTACATACCTTCTAGGTTGTCTCATTTTTTTTTTTTTTTTAGATTTTCTTTTTTATGCTTTTTATTTTGTGTTTACGGCCCAAGCTGCTTAGCAATAGTTTAACGACAAGCCTAGCATCGTTATACAGGGTGCTTGCGCAAGTCTTGAAAGTCTTAATAAGTATGGAATTTTAAAACACTGTTTTCCAGACCTTGAAAAGTCTTGAATTTTGTGTGAAAGTCTTAATAAAGTATGGGGAAGAAAATGTGTGGTAGAATTTTACAGTATGCTCAAAGGCTTTGTGAACTTAGAAATAGGAAGGTAGGCTATAAAACTATAATTTTACTAACTGGTCACGTACTGTATTAGCCTAATGGAATCAAACACTTGTTTGATGTGAAATTCATTTACTTGTGATTTTCATGTTTTGAAACGTTTTCATCAGTAAAAACATAATTTACTGTGAATAATGCATTTGTTCATTGAATATGAGCCTATAAAAATTAACATTTCTAATAAACAGTTTGTACAATCTCAACCAATGAAGTAGGCAGTAGGCACACAAGTATACAAGTACATAAAGTTAAGGTCTTGGGGGAAAAAATATCAGTTTTGAAAAAGTCTGGAATTTTAATTTGGAAAAAGAGCAAGCACCCTGTTATACCTTTTAATGCTGAAGCTTCATTTTATTTGTTTTGTTGTTACTTTTTACACTTTTTTTTTTGTTTCCATCCCGTCAACAACTTTTCTCTCTTTTTTTTTCCTCAGACCTGAGGCACACAGAGAAACACACCAGACCACAACAGACCGGACGCTTTCTCCGCTTCCTTCCCAGCCTCCCAGGCTGCCCCCCCCCTAACCCTCTGTGATCGTCTCCCCCGGCAAAGTTTTTATCGCGCCGACCGACTCAGACCAGTGGGACTGGACAGGAGACCCAGAGGTTCCCACCGCTGGTGCTCTAAGCTGCGCCTGGCGATGCCTCAGGTAGGAGGCGCTGCGGGGGGAAAGCTCGTTCCCCGATTTTACACGTAGACGAGTACGCGGCGTCTGTCGGATTTGTTTTCCGTTAAAAAGGCTTTATGGCTTTTAAACGGAAACGCTTGAAACACGGTAGGCAGATGCAGACGGAGAGGATCGCAGGTATGAGTCACCGACCCCTGGATCAGTCAGACGTCAGCGCTGATGCAGCATCAGCACGGCTGCTGATGTAGACGGCCAAGCAATGAAAGAGAAAATTAACTTGTTGGTTTGTTAATTCAGGGAGCTTTTCCAAACCACGTCTAAAGACGGAGCGTTGAATCATTTTAGACACTAATAATAAAATCCTAAAAAGGCAAAGCAGTTTTGTCAAAGCACTCTTTAGCATAATATTCTTCATTCTAGAAGCTGTCATATTGATTATTTGTATGCACTTACAGACCACTCTGCTTTTCTCAAATAACTTTTTTCAAATCTAGTGGGCTGTAATTGTATGGTGTTTTCTCATTTTGCTAACCAACGTCTCGGAGCT